>NC_054538.1:78780677-78800677 GCF_017654505.1 Polyodon spathula | reverse complement strand
TAAAAAATATGAATACAAAATAGCACACCAGTCCCAGTATCCCGGACGCCTGCTAACCCCGGATCTGCAGCCCATCATACAGAATGTGTGTGTGTCTTTTCTCATAATAAAGCCGCTCTCTAGCTGGCATTGTAACCTTGGTGAATGCAGCTGTCTCGCTATTTTTACCCATCTCTTGTGGCTGGCAAGGTCAGCAGTCTCCCTGCTCGCCCCTCCGAGCCTCAAGGTTGCCTGGTCCTTGGACGCTATCACTGGACACTGTGTTTGTTCCCCAGTACCCTGCAGTCCTTGCAAGAAAACCTTTCAGTTCCACTAGCAAGCAGCTGTATTCCTTCCACTTCAGCCTCTAGTGCAGGTACAGTGCAAGGGATTTGTGTATGGAGTACAGAGAAAGGGATTTGTATATGGAGTACAGTGCAAGGGATTTGTATATGAAGTAGAGTGCAAGGGATTTGTATATGGAGTACAGTGCAAGAGATTTGTATATGGAGTAGAATACAAGGAATTTGTATATGGAGTAGAGTGCAAGGGATTTGTATATGAAGTACAGTGCAAGGGATTTGTATATGGAGTAGAGTACAAGGGATTTGTATATGGAGTACAGTGAAAGGGATTTGTATATGGAGTACAGTGAAAGGGAATTATATATGTAGTACAGTGCAAGGGATTTGTATGTGGACAGCTGCAGAAACTCCCCATGCCACCGTTGGGCTCCTTCTGTTTTTATTAACAATGCTGCTCTGCAGCTTTCAGGATAACAATCGCAATGCCTCTGTAAGCCTGGGTTCAAGCCCCACTTTGCTTCACAAGTGCAGATCCTCAATGCAAGTTTACCATTGCAAAAGCACAGCAAAATCAATAAAGCACAGATAGGTATGATAAAGCATAGGGAAGCATTGTAAAGCGCAGAGAGGTCTGGTAAAGCATGTGATTAAAGACATGATATACTATGGCAAATGCATAATCTTAGGAAACCAGAAGAGTTATTACTGTGGTAAACTTTATAAGGGCTATTAGAGCTTCTGATTGTATATTGTGACAAGATCAGGAGCAGGAGCAGCAGCAGAGAGCAGGAGCAGGAGCAGCTGTTAACAATACGCTTAGCATTGTGTCCCTTCAGCAGGGCTGACCAAAGTTGGCCCTTCTACTTCTGGTCTTTATTCCGACCTTGTTCTCAACTGTTTAATTGAACCAATTTTGTTTAATTGAATCAATTGAAGCTCCATTATTGTAGTCCCTGAAGTAGTTCATTATCTCATGTTACCTGTTAAACCTGGAGTGGAATGACCCTCCAGGGCTGGGATTGGGCACCCCTGCCCTACAGGAATGAAAGGATAAGTGCACCTGGTTCTTTAAGCCTCTTCATAGCTCACTCTCTGAGCCTTGAGATTAGTCTGGCTGCTCTTTGCTGGACTCTCTCCAGGGCCACATTGTCCTTTTGGTAATGCAGGGACCAGAACTGAACCCTGTGAAGTGCCCTGGGATCTCCTATGATGAAAGGTGCTCTGCACTGTAAGATACTGTGAAGTGCCTGGGATCTCTTAAGATGAAAGATGCTCTACACTGTAAGATACTGTGAAGTGCCTGGGATCTCTTCTGATGAAAGGTGCTCTACACTGTAAGATACTGTGAAGTGCCTGGGATCTCTTATGATGAAAGGTGCTCTACACTGTAAGATACTGTGAAGTGCCTGGGATCTCTTCTGATGAAAGATGCTCTACACTGTAAGATACTGTGAAGTGCCTGGGATCTCTTATGATGAAAGGTGCTCTACACTGTAAGATACTGTGAAGTGCCTGGGATCTCTTATGATGAAAGGTGCTCTACACTGTAAGATACTGTGAAGTGCCTGGGATCTCTTATGATGAAAGGTGCTCTACACTGTAAGATACTGTGAAGTGCCTGGGATCTCTTATGATGAAAGGTGCTCTACACTGTAAGATACTGTGAAGTGCCTGGGATCTCTTATGATGAAAGGTGCGCTACACTGTAAGATACTGTGAAGTGCCCTTGGATCTCTTATGATGAAAGGTGCTCTACACTGTAAGATACTGTGAAGTGCCTGGGATCTCTTATGATGAAAGATGCTCTACACTGTAAGATACTGTGAAGTGCCTGGGATCTCTTATGATGAAAGGTGCTCTACACTGTAAGATACTGTGAAGTGCCTGGGATCTCTTATGATGAAAGGTGCTCTACACTGTAAGATACTGTGAAGTGCCTGGGATCTCTTAATGAAAGATGCTCTACACTGTAAGATACTGTAAAGTGCCTGGGATCTCTTAGAAAGATGCTCTACACTGTAAGATACTGTGAAGTGCCTGGGATCTCTTATGATGAAAGGTGCTCTACACTGTAAGATACTGTGAAGTGCCTGGGATCTCTTATGATGAAAGGTGCTCTACACTGTAAGATACTGTGAAGTGCCCTTGGATCTCTTATGATGAAAGGTGCTCTACACTGTAAGATACTGTGAAGTGCCTGGGATCTCTTATGATGAAAGGTGCTCTACACTGTAAGATACTGTGAAGTGCCTGGGATCTCTTCTGATGAAAGATGCTCTACACTGTAAGATACTGTGAAGTGCCTGGGATCTCTTAAGATGAAAGATGCTCTACACTGTAAGATACTGTGAAGTGCCTGGGATCTCTTATGATGAAAGGTGCGCTACACTGTAAGATACTGTGAAGTGCCCTTGGATCTCTTATGATGAAAGGTGCTCTACACTGTAAGATACTGTGAAGTGCCCTTGGATCTCTTATGATGAAAGGTGCTCTACACTGTAAGATACTGTGAAGTGCCTGGGATCTCTTATGATGAAAGGTGCTCTACACTGTAAGATACTGTGAAGTGCCTGGGATCTCTTATGATGAAAGGTGCTCTACACTGTAAGAATATGTTTTAATACCATTATTTTTAACGAGCTACAGACTCATGCAGTGCAACAGCAGCTGTCCTATCCAATAACAAACCCACTCCATTGGCGTTAGAAACCTGTCAGGATCAGCACACACTGCAGATAATAAGAACTACAATTCTTATTATATACCCTGACCAATATTATCAGCGTTATCATCATAATGTAATTGTAATGTGTGCGGCTCATTTTGGATTCCTGCAGGTTTGTTTAGCACAGTGGTCTTGACAGTGGATCTGCCCTTGTTTGCAGAGACTGCAGTGGAATATCAGTTCACTCAGTTTGCTGTGAAACAGATAGCTGGTGATTCCTTGGCCTGACACGCTCACTGGTGTAACAGTCAACAGTATTGCATGAACACGGCAGCCTCTATCCTTGTTGTAAATCATGTGCTGTAGCAGTCAACAGTATTGCATGAACACGGCAGCCTCTATCCACGTTCTAATTCATTTGGAGACCTGCATGGCCCCACACAAGAATCTACAGTACAAATGAACTTGTCTTTCTTCCACACCAAGCCAAGCAATATTATTCTGCCCTGTAAATATAGGGAGTTGAATTTTCCACACCCATAGGCTATATTTTACTGAACTACCTTTAGTTTTTTGTGTTTTGTTTGAGCTGTAATAGAGGGAGAGATGGTGCCTGCGTTTCTTTTGGTGTGTTCAGCTCATTATTTGTGCATTCATTTTACTCATTTACCCACGCTCTTCCATCTGCAGCACCGCATCTTGTTTACTGGGTCTGGTAACATGAACCTCCTCCCCAGGGTTCTGCAGTACAGACTATTCATCAGAGGCCCATCCAAGTAGTATCAATAAGTAACAGCCAGACCAGTCCCCTGCTTGGCTGGCTCCAAGTCAGAGCAACAAGCTTCCCACATTATTAAACTAGATTTTCCAGCGATCACACTCCAGAGCTGAGCTTCGAGCCAACTCTCTGGGCTGCTAAATCTCTCTACCTCTGAGAGAAACAGCAAGCAAGCATTTCATAAGTGGAGCATAGTGAGGGCTAGTGAACCGATAATAGCTCTCCTCCCCGCCAACCCCCCCCCCCCCCCCCCCCCCCCCCCCGTGAAGCAGAATTTTTAAAAGGAAAAAGGATGATATGATCATTCAAGAAGTCAATTACTGGTATGCATCAAAGTGTTAAGGTTTTTCGGTTCTAGTTCCCTGTCAAAGTGTTAAGATTTTTCGGTTCTAGTTCCCTGTCAAAGTGCTTAAGGTTTTTCAGTTCTAGTGTCTTTATAGAGCACCAGTGCTGTCTTGTGCCTCGCTAACACACAGCCATATCGGAAACTGCAATAAGAACCACTAGCAATGATTATATCACAAGAAGGTAAAGGAACAGTAAAATCAATACCAATCTGTAATCTGAAGCCTACTTACCCTTTCAATAGTAAACGCATATATAAGGAACTCAAAGATATCTGACAGGACAGAACAAAGCACAGTATTTTGAAGATACTCCTTTATTCTATCACTCCATTTCGATGATTTTCTTTGTAAAGAAAGGATGAAAGGGCTTACCTTAGCTATCGAGACAGATTTGTTATGATGTGCAGTTTGACATATTGAGATATGTAAATGACTGAGTCATCTCTTTCTGTGCATTATGTGGTTGAATGTGGACTTTACCTTGTGGTATACACCAGCACAATGGTTTTGGACTGATTGCTCTTCTGCTACATTGCCAGCAGATGGCAGTGTTGTATATCTTTTCCCAGCTCTGGAGCTATTCCAGCCCTGCTCTGTGCACAGAGGGAATTAATTCAGTTTGCATCCTGGAGTCTCGTCTCAGAGTAAGAGCAAATTGCATGTAATTGAAAGCTTTGAAATAGTTCCCACACAAGCAATGCAAAAAGATTATTGTACTACAGTACAACAATATCATATTTTCAGCAAGCACCACTCCCTGCACTTTATCTGAGTACGATGCTATACTGAGTCCCCTCTGCACTTTACCTGAGTACGATGCTATACTGAGTCTCCCCTCTGCACTTTACCTGAGTACGATGCTATACTGAGCCTCCCCTGCACTTTACCTGAGTACGATGCTATACTGAGCCTCCTCTGCACTTTACCTGAGTACGATGCTATACTGAGCCTCCCCTGCACTTTACCTGAGTACGATGCTATACTGAGACTCCCCTGCACTTTACCTGAGTACGATGCTATACTGAGCCTCCTCTGCACTTTACCTGAGTACGATGCTATACTGAGCCTCCTCTGCACTTTACCTGAGTACGATGCTATACTGAGCCTCCCCTGCACTTTACCTGAGTACGATGCTATACTGAGACTCCCCTGCACTTTACCTGAGTACGATGCTATACTGAGTCTCCTCTGCACTTTACCTGAGTACGATGCTATACTGAGTCTCCTCTGCACTTTACCTGAGTACGATGCTATACTGAGCCTCCCCTGCACTTTACCTGAGTACGATGCTATACTGAGTCCCCTCTGCACTTTACCTGAGTACGATGCTATACTGAGTCTCCTCTGCACTTTACCTGAGTACGATGCTATACTGAGCCTCCTCTGCACTTTACCTGAGTACGATGCTATACTGAGCCTTCTCTGCACTTTACCTGAGTACGATGCTATACTGAGCCTTCTCTGCACTTTACCTGAGTACGATGCTATACTGAGTCCCCTCTGCACTTTACCTGAGTACGATGCTATACTGAGTCCCCTCTGCACTTTACCTGAGTACGATGCTATACTGAGTCTCCTCTGCACTTTACCTGAGTACGATGCTATACTGAGCCTCCTCTGCACTTTACCTGAGTACGATGCTATACTGAGTCTCCTCTGCACTTTACCTGAGTACGATGCTATACTGAGCCTCCCCTGCACTTTACCTGAGTACGATGCTATACTGAGTCTCCTCTGCACTTTACCTGAGTACGATGCTATACTGAGCCTTCTCTGCACTTTACCTGAGTACGATGCTATACTGAGTCCCCTCTGCACTTTACCTGAATACGATGCTATACTGAGTCTCCTCTGCACTTTACCTGAGTACGATGCTATACTGAGTCCCCTCTGCACTTTACCTGAGTACGATGCTATACTGAGTCTCCTCTGCACTTTACCTGAGTACGATGCTATACTGAGTCCCCTCTGCACTTTACCTGAGTACGATGCTATACTGAGTCTCCTCTGCACTTTACCTGAGTACGATGCTATACTGAGCCTCCTCTGCACTTTACCTGAGTACGATGCTATACTGAGCCTCCTCTGCACTTTACCTGAGTACGATGCTATACTGAGTCCCCTCTGCACTTTACCTGAGTACGATGCTATACTGAGCCTCCCCTGCACTTTACCTGAGTACGATGCTATACTGAGTCTCCTCTGCACTTTACCTGAGTACGATGCTATACTGAGTCTCCTCTGCACTTTACCTGAGTACGATGCTATACTGAGCCTCCTCTGCACTTTACCTGAGTACGATGCTATACTGAGTCTCCTCTGCACTTTACCTGAGTACGATG
This sequence comes from Polyodon spathula, assembly GCF_017654505.1. Taxonomy (NCBI): domain Eukaryota; kingdom Metazoa; phylum Chordata; class Actinopteri; order Acipenseriformes; family Polyodontidae; genus Polyodon; species Polyodon spathula. The sequence continues at coordinate 78,794,261 of NC_054538.1, read as the reverse complement.
CTATACTGAGCCTCCCCTGCACTTTACCTGAGTACGATGCTATACTGAGTCTCCTCTGCACTTTACCTGAGTACGATGCTATACTGAGCCTCCCCTGCACTTTACCTGAGTACGATGCTATACTGAGTCTCCTCTGCACTTTACCTGAGTACGATGCTATACTGAGCCTCCTCTGCACTTTACCTGAGTACGATGCTATACTGAGCCTCCCCTGCACTTTACCTGAGTACGATGCTATACTGAGTCTCCTCTGCACTTTACCTGAGTACGATGCTATACTGAGCCTCCTCTGCACTTTACCTGAGTACGATGCTATACTGAGCCTCCTCTGCACTTTACCTGAGTACGATGCTATACTGAGTCTCCTCTGCACTTTACCTGAGTACGATGCTATACTGAGCCTCCTCTGCACTTTACCTGAGTACGATGCTATACTGAGTCCCCTCTGCACTTTACCTGAGTACGATGCTATACTGAGTCTCCTCTGCACTTTACCTGAGTACGATGCTATACTGAGTCCCCTCTGCACTTTACCTGAGTACGATGCTCTTCTTTACTTATTATGCTTTACTTATTTGCCACGCATTTATTATGCGCAGCAACTTCTTGTACCCCTTATACAAGTTTACCACTGTATTTTTTGCATGGTATTTTTTTATACTATGTAGTTACCATAGTTTACCCTGGTTTGCCATGTTTATTAATATGCTTTACCATACCTCTCTGTGCTTTACAATGCTCACCTATGCCTTTTAACATTCTTTCATGGTATTTTAATACATTTTGCAATGCTTTTACTTTGGAGAACTGTTATAAAGATATAGATTTAAAAATAACGTATAGTGCTGCTCAGAGGTGTTCTTATACAAACAGAAAGCAGGAGAGAATTGGGAGGCAAGCAGTCCCACTGTGCTGTGTATCATCCCCACAGACTTCTCTGTGAAGAGAGAGAGACAGACCCACAGTGCTGTGTATCATCCCCACAGACCTCTCTGTGAAGAGGGAGAGACAGACCCACTGTGCTGTATATCATCCCCACAGACCGCCCTGTGCAGAATGCACCTGGAACAGCTGGAACATCTCAATGCTGTGACTCGGAGCGCAGATAAGAAGAAGCAGAATATGCGGTAATGGATTCAGGGGCATTTAACATTAAATTACAGTTCAAGTGCCCTGTGCTATGATACATTTAAACAGGCTGTTATCTTATAAGTCTATGGTTAAAATATCAACCAAGTTACTTCCTGTAAAACTGTATCCATTATAACGAAATACAGTTTGTGGGGGAGTAAAACGATCCTTTTTTCAATTTACCATGGCATGCTGGCACAGTGTTTTGCAGTTTACCATGGCATGCTGGCACAGTGTTTTGCAGTTTACCATGGCATGCTAGTACAGTATTTTTGCAGTTTACTATGCTTTGACCAAGCTTCTACCAGGTATCTGTGATTGACCATGCTTTAACACACTATACTATGCTTCTTACCATGTGTAAGCACTATGTTATATTATACCCTTATTGATCTCTGTTGCAAGCTGTAGGAGGGAAAAAGTACTTCAGAGAGAAATTGAACAGGATAAAGGGTAGCTTTAAAAACTAAAAGAGCAGGGTTTGTTTTTCCCATTGATGCTGTTCCTGGTGCATCCTGCAGCAGGGTGAGGGAAGTTTCAGGTCCAATCACGTACAGTGCCAGGGGCAGAACTGCTTGTGAGTTAACACAGGTAGAAACCCTGCAGTGATAAAGGCTGTTCGCACTGATTAAAAGCACTCTAACATGCACTGAGAAGCCTGTAATTACTGCTGGTACCATATTTATTAAAACACCACAAGATTTGTGATTTATATCCTTTATATACCTACCTGCTTGAAAACCTCTGGGTGTGAGAATTTCAACTTCCATTCACTAATCAGAAGGATCCTAGGAATTCGTCTGTGATGGAATAATGCGGAAAAACACAGATTTTTCTATGATGTCAAAGATTTTGAATTTTACATTTGCAAAAAACACGCAAAGCATTTTTTGTTTGTTTCTAACCAAATGAAAACACGCATAATATATAATCATCAGCACAGACAATTTTGCTTTAAATTTAGTAAACATACTTGTTCAATAAAACTGCTTCTGGAGAATGAGACACACTCCCGTCACATTCATGCTGAAACACGGCTGCAGTTTACTTCAGTGCGTTTTTACTACGCAACAAGATGTTTAAAGATGCCGAAGACAATAAAAATCACCCCTAAGGACCGGGTTAATGAGTTTGGAAATACCTATGCAAGTGATAAAGACTAACTCGAGATAAACTAATCTAAATACTATTGTTTGGTTTTTATTATTAGTACATTATTGATTGATGGCACTCTGATGCGCTTGTAATGCGCAGCAGGATCTCCCAGGGCTGGCCTCGCAGCAACTGGCAGAGGTTTGAAAACCAAATTCTCCTGGGCCATCTGGAGGACACCAGGATTACTGTTGCCTCCTCTCTCCTGACCTTTGCGAGGAAGGCTGGGAGCAGCGGTACAGGCAGGAAAGGGTACAAAACGCTTTGGTCCATTCGTGCGCCAGGGCGTCGACTCCGATTGGAGCCCCGCAGCTGCAGAGGGAGAACCACTCGGGGCAATGAGTCATCTCTGCCGTGGCATAGAGATCGACCTGGGCTTCCCCAAAGCATTCCCAAATGCACTGCACCGCCTGAGGGTGCAGTCGCCATTCTGACAGGTGAGGACCCTCCCTGGAGAGGAGGTCTGCTGCCCAGTTCACCACTCCTGGGAGATGTACAGCCCACAGGGACACAGGAAGTGTCTCTGTGCCCAGATCAGCAGCCGAAAGGCTATGCGGTGTAACTCCGGGGACCGAAGTCATCCCTGGTGGTTCACGTACGCAACTACTGGCACGTGGTCCATGCAGACAAGAACATGTTGGTTGCAGAGCACAAGGAGGAAATGTTGCAGTGCAAGGTGAACCACTTTCAGCTGTAGCGCGTTCATGTGCAGGGATGTCCAGCAACCCAACCAGGATCCACCGACTCATCTGCCTGCCCAGACACCCCCCCTCAACTGGAGTTGGATGCGTCTGTCATCACCACTTGATGGTGGTGTATCACTCCCATCCTTATGCCTTCACTCAGGTGAGGGGCTTGCCTCCAGCAGCGTAGCACTTTCCAACATAGGCGAGACACTGTCAACTGAAGCGGGTGCATGTAAAGTAATCCCAGTTGGATGGCTGACAAAGCTGCGGCCATCAGACACAGTAATTTTTGGAAAACCAATTGCACCAGTTGTTGAATCAGGGTCAGACAGTTGCAAATTGCAACTACACTGCTGTCTGATCGGTAGGCTTGCATCATAAGGGAATCCTTCAGCAGACCCAAGTAGACCGTAGTCTTCTCCGGTATTAATTGGCTTTTCGCATCGTTGATGGTGAGACCCAGCCTCGACAGATGCTCCATCACAATTGCTGTGCGGACCACTGCTCCTTCCTGGGACTGGGAACAAATGAACCGAATGGCAGCACGGAAAACTCGAAGATGCTTCCCTGAAAAGTGAAGCAGAGATATTTCCTGTGAACTGGACGGAATGGGACGTGAAAATACGTGTCCTCCAGGTCCACTGTTGTAAATCAGTTGCCCGGCTGGGTAGACTGGACAGATGTGGCGATGTGTGACCATCTGGAAACTCCTCTCCCTAAAGAACCCTTTGAGGTGTCTCAGGTCTTGGATAGGGAGAAGGCTGTGGTCCTTTTTTGGTACCAAGTAGTATATTGGGTAGAACCCCTGTCTTTGAGAGTTATGTTCTACGAAATGGATGGATTGTTTTTGAAGCAGTGTTTCTACCTCTTGTTTGAGAGGCCAAGACCTGGAGAGGAAGGTTCCGAGTGGAATTACAGTGCATAGCCGGTGCGTACAGTGGCGAGCACCCAGGAGTCTGAGGTACAATTTTGCCAGTATTGCAGATGGTGTTGTGAAAATGGGTGGATCTGAGGCTGCAAGCCTTCAGGGCCCCTGTTGGAGCTGCTGCTGCCTGGGGCGATTCCTTTGGAGCTGTCTCCCTGGGTGCTGTTGCGCTGGGGCCCCACGTCTGGCATTTCCCGTCCTTACTGATGGCTCCTTGCCACGGAGGCCTGGAGGTGTGCCTCAGGTCACCCCGTAGCGCCATAGGGATTGGAATAGTCCGGGTTACCGTAGTAACTGCTGGACACCAACGCCTCCCCCTTCTCCTGTGTTGGCAAGGTAAGTCACCAGCTCTTCGGCCACGTAAGCCTTTTTCAGGTGGGTTTCCATGATTCTGCATTGGCCGTTAGGGAATACAGGATCCTTGGACAGACATCCTACTGGGGGTGTTCACACTATGGTGGAGTCCACAGGAGGGAAATGGCTAGCCCTCTCACCTTTGTACCTTCCATGGAGGCAAGTGCGACCATGCTCTTAGACACACTGGGCGCTGAGACCGAATGTTGCCAGGAGGATTTGACCTACTCCAGAAAGTCCAGGAACACTGGAAAAGGCTGGGGAGTTGAAGTCTGCACTGTTCTGAATACAGACCTGTGCTGTTCAGAGACTGCCTTCCAGGTGACCTGGAGAAAGTTGGCGGCTCGTTCCATAAGTGCCTGAACTGAGCTCGAGGGTGCTGGAATCTCAGGCTCTGAAGCTTAGAGCTGGGAACCGTTCCTTGGGTCAGGTGTGGGTCTTGAGTCTTTCCACTTAGGAAGGACTCCTCATCCTAGGAAGGCGCTATCGAAAGTGCGTCCTGTTCCTCTTCACTCATCACCACGTCCTGTTCTAAGACATCTGGAGTGACCACCGGCGAAGCCAGGGTCTGATCTGGGGAAGGCGCTGGAGCTGGAGCAGGCACTTGACTCCTCATCCTCATTCCTCACTCTTTTTTTACCCCTACAGGGAGATCTAGAGCAGTTGCAGGACGAATAGGTTGGATCTTGCACACAAGGTATACTGTGTGCAGGACTCGAGGGCTGGCGGTGAGGGGAGACCTCGCAAAGACGGCTCTCCCAGGCTAGCCACAAGGATCTCGTCTGTGAACTGTGCCATTCTGTTCTGCAAGGTATTTTCCTTCGATCCAGCGCAAAAAATAATGCAGAACGCCCTATCTGCCAAGGCAGCAGAGGCGTGTTCTATGCCCAGGCACTTTACACACAGGGTGTGTTTGTCCTGCAGGGGCAGATTCCGCCTGCAAGACATGCACTGGTGAAAATTTGACATTGGAGCCAACAAACACTGAAGCATCAAGGAGTCAATGCTCTGGAGCATTGACGGAGCTGAAGTACAGAGGCATCGAGGCTATAAGCACCGAGGCACCAAATCCCGGGAGACGACCATCTCAGAGCCTGGAGGAAGGGATACCCTCAGCCATGGATTCCCTGAGGTATCCCCCTACCATCAAAAAATAAAAAAATCATGTAAGTAGGGGGTAGGGGTGAGATGATACACTAAGTTGTATATGTATATATATATATATATATATATATATATATATATATATATATATATATATATATATGTATGTGTGTGTGTGTGTGTGTGTGTATATATATATATATATATATATATATATATATATATATATATATATATATATATATATATATATATATATATACAGTGCCTATAGAAAGTCTACACACCCTTTCAAAATTGTAACCCTTCGCTGCCTTATAGCCTGGAATTAAAATTGTTTTTTTTTCATTTATCTACACATCCTACTTCACAACTTCCAAGTGAAAAAAAATCTTCTAGAAATTTGTAGAAAATTAATTAAAAATAAAAACTGAAATAGTTTGATTGGATAAGTGTCCACCCCCCTTGTAATAGCAATCCTAAATGAGCTCAGGTGTAATCAATTGCCTTCAAAATCACACACCAAGTTAAGTGGCCTTCACCTGTTTTAAATTGTAGTGATTCACATGATTTCAGGATAAATTTAGCAGTTCCTGTAGGTTCCCTCTGCTGGGTAGTGCATTTCAAAGCAAAGACTCAACCATGAGCACCAAGGCGCTTTCAAATGAAATCTGGTACAAAGTTGTTGAAAGGCACAGATCAGGGGATGGGTATAAAAAATATCAAATGCCTTGAATATCCTTTGGAGCATGGTCAAGATGATTATTAACCCTTTGCAGTCCATTTATTCAGCATTTGTCAGGCGCGTCAGGTCCAATTTATTTTCACACGCGCTGTTTATTTTACACATGCTGTTTAAAATATTTTTTCGAGTAAAATAGGTTCAAAAGGCATTGAATCACAAAAAAAACAGTACTGTATCTACAGTCAAGCCCCACCCCTTGTTTGCTGTATTTTTCATATACCTCTTAATAGACATGCATACTGATAAATCCTCTCCTGATCACTCGTTATATCATCAAACTTCTCAATAATGCCAGTACTATAACATCTCAAAAAGCTCTGCAAATGTCTGTGATATTCTTTGAGCGCTGGATGCAGAAGCAGCTACCTCCATTGTTATGTCTGTGTTGTCTCTGTAATGCATGGGGCTATGAGATACGCCATTCTTCAGTTTTATTTGGCTCATATTGGTCTCACTCAGCCATTGAAAGGTTTTCTCTGCTTTTTCAGGAGTAAAAAAGACTAGAGACCTGTGCTTCATGTCTTTTTGATGATGTCGGACAGGGTCTGACATTGGACTGGAAAGGGTTAAGAAGTGGAGGGTGTATGGCACCACCAAGACCCTGCCTAGATCTGACCGTCCCTTGCAAGAAGTAGACTGATCAGAGAGGCTAGCAAGAGTCCAATGGCAACTTTGAGCTACAGGTTTTTATGGCCAAGACTGGTCAAAGTGTGCATGTGATAACAATATCCCAAGCACTCTACAAATCTGGCCTGTATGGTAGGGTGGCAAGAAGGAAGCCATTACTCAAGAAAGCCCACTTTGAATCCTGTTTGAAGTATGCACACCCAGGAGATTCTGCAGCCATGTGGCAAAAAGTTTTGTGGTCTGACTTTTTGGCCTAAGTGCAAAGCGATATGTTTGATGCAAACCCAACACAGTGCATCACCCAAAGAACACCATCCCTATTGTGAAACATGGTGGTGGCAGCATCATGATAGGGGATGTTGTCAGGATAGAAGGGAAAATGAATGGAGCAAAGTACAGAGAAGTCCTTGAGTAAAACCTGTTGCCCTCTGCAAGAAAGTTGAAACTGGGACGGAAATTCACCTTTCAGCATGACAATGATCCAAAGCACACAGGCGAAGCTACACTGGAGTGGCTAAGGAACAAAAAGGTAAATGTCCCTGAGTGGCCCAGTCAGAGCCCCGACCTAAATCCTCATTTAAATGCATGAAACTCTGAGGCACTGACACAACAAAATGTAAAAAAAGTTCAAGGGTGTGTAGACTTTCTATAGGCACTGTGTATATATATATATATATATATATATATATATATATATATATATATATATATATATATGCGTGTGTGTGTGTGTGTGTTTTTGTAAGTATTTTCTCTAAAGGATTGTTAATTATTAAAATATTTAATCCTGAAGAAAATTAGTGAATACATTTTATCAACAGGATTCCAACTTCAAAGCATTGGGCTTTATCTTTTACTCTCACGAGCCAAATACAGGATAGCAAACTTTAATAACCCGAAACACAAGTTTTATAAATCTGTAGACTCCTAAATGAAACTGCCAAAGTGAAAAAACAAAAAACAAAATATCTGTCTTGTTCAGCGGTATACGACTCCTATCTTGAAACGACTGTTGGCAGGCAAAGTTTCACTTTGTACATTTACCCTTAGGACCAAAAGTTTCTCAGGGGATGCTCCCCGAGGACAAGGTTTTTTTTGGCTGTTGTTCACAATATATTTTTTTACAGTAGCATCTTGGAATTGGTGTTTTTTTAGAGCACTCTGGGGAATATTCAAAAGTACTTCACACAACATACAAACTTTCTTCATTTTTTTCAACACGATATTTCTTTTTTTTTTTATGTTAAATATTTTTGTCTTGTATTCTGCTTGGAGATACTGTATAAAAAGGTGTTATTCTGGGATCTGAGGGACCATCATACTTCATTAATTGTTTTGTTGAAAAATATTGATGTTTGTGCAAAAGAAGACATTCTTTCACTTGAGTGAATGCAATTACACGTTTATTCTGAGGGTCTTTATGAGCAACAATGGACACTTCTCTCGTTTATTTTCTCATAATAAATATTTAGAAATAAAATATTTATTTAATCCAGTATTATCAGTACTGTAATAAGGAAAATCAAATTTACTGATACATTAAGTTCATGAAACAATATCTGCTTATATCTACTTGTTTCTTGATATTTATAAATGTTGTAAAAACATATATATTAAAACACATCAGGCAGTGAAGTTCAATCCCTCCCTTTTCAATTTACGTTCAGCTATTGGATAATGGAACAAACCCCTTTCATTTTATTTGCTGATCAATACACGTGGATGATTACAAATGAAAACATAATTTGGCATGTTTATTGTTGTATCGCAATACATGGTCCATGGATTGCGGCTCGGATCGTTTTATAAATCTGCAGGGTGTGTGGTCAGGCTGGAGAAGCAGGGCTCTTTCCGTCAGCGCAGTCATGCTCTGAGGGCCGTGTTTCATCTGCTTCACTTTCATTAATCTTTTTCCATTTTTTATGGGGGGGGGGGGGGGGGGGGGGGGTGGGCAGTGCACCACTGCGGTTCATTGCATTAATCATTCATTATTATTTGATCCACTTGTGGTTTGGAGAGAGGTGGCCCTACATGCCACTTCCTATTTGCGCCACTAGGATCCATGATATAGTTCTTGTTTTTCCTAGCCGGTCTTGTGCAGGTAGCTGTCGAGCAATCATTCATCCTTAAATTGTCTGTTCAATTGCAAATCAATAAATCATCACATTGCGAATAATCTGTACTCAATTATTATTAATGAAAAACTGACAAAAAAAAATTGACATTTCAAAATCTAACATGAAATACTACTGTACTACACTACTTCTATACTACTGTACTACTATACTACTGTACTACTGTACTACTATATTTCTATACTACTGTACTACTGTACTACTGTGCTACTATACTACTGTACCACTATACTCCTATACTACTGTACTACTATACTACTGTACTTCTATACTACTGTACTACTGTACTACTATACTTCTGTACTACTGTACTACTGTACTACTGCACTTCTATACTACTGTACTACTGTACTACTGTACTACTATTATGGCTTCCAGTAGACTTTTGCAATATAATTTTGTTGTTTCTTTGATTACATGATGTTAAATAAAATATCTAAATCATGTTCATGTAGTTTAAAAAAAAAGAAAGTCTCCATCCTAAAATGGTGATGCAAAACTAGTCTTATAGTCTTAAGCTGGGGTACCCAAGAAGAGCCGTGTGCTTGTTATTAGCTGTGCTTAGTTCAGTTCAGCGAGCATTTCACAATGGAAGCATTGGTTCATAACCCTCATTAACCAGGATCAGATGAAGTGTGTGATCAAGCTCCCTAGGAAAGTACCTCCTTGTCAAAATAAACAGACACAGTTCTCCTCCTCAGTCGGGGTGAATAATACGAATAATTGCTTCATATCAAATTATTTTCTAAAGTGCTGACAGACCGGGGCTTGTTTGGAACAAGCTTCCACTTTGCTTTATGAATGCTGCAGGTGACGTTACTCTTCTAAGTGATATATTAACATTGAGGCAACACCGTTCTGTCTTCCATGAAGCATGTTTGCCTCTGCATGCTTGCACAGGCAGCTCTACTCTGGGGGTGGCAAGAAGCCAAAGAATCGTCATTTCCAATTCTGCTTTCTGGGGCAGAGTGCCATTATAAAATTCCAAGGGGTTTTTAGTTATCTGTACCGTTCTCACGTCTGTCTCTGCCTTGTTCCCATGAAGGGTTGGCTGAAGTTTTATTAAAGGTTTAGGTAACACCCTGACAGTTGACACTGGGTAAGGTGCTAATGACCTTAAAAACATTCTCATGTATAATGTGGCTTCCTCCAGTGTGCTGTTGTGTATTGTTACTCAATACTTTTTAAACACGATCACTATTGTTTTGATCTGTTTCATCCTCATGTCCTGGCTCATGAATGAATGTGTTCTGAGAGCATTTCCCATCGTTACTCCATTATTGCTGTCCAATTCCAGTGTAATTAAGAGTGCATGTACTGTAGCAACACTGACGTTTTGTCAGTTTCAACAACAATGACAATATGATGGGGCTCTCAGAACACGATGCGTGGCGGGTACTGTAAAATTACAGGTAAATTTCTCGCAAGCCATTCTCAGACTTGCACTGTACAGGCAGTTATGTTTCAAGCTACCGAATGCGATCCAGTACATACTTGGTGTAATTTAGAGTCAGCTTGTCTCAGCTCTGAGGGTCCCTTTGGTCTCTCCTCTCCACTGGGACAGAAAGAGGACCCAGGGCAAAAAAGGACCTCTAGAAAATGACCTCTAGCACAACATAAACACGGCTTCTGAGTCCTTTTGCAAAGCCATCAGTTGCTAATAAATCAGCCATGCCTTTTGGTCAGCACAAGAACTCAGCACAGGATTTCCTCGTCATTTCAGTTGAGAGGTGCTTTGAGTCAAGTTTAAAGAGGACCAAAAACGATTTGTTTATTTATTTATATATTTGTTTGTTTTTGATAGGCCAGGGGTAGTGCCCTACTTGTAGTTTGTTTCCACAATTGTCCGTTGGTTGTCTTGCAGCCACCTTTTAACCCTTTATCACAGTGATTTAAAAGATGTCTGGTGATCGCAGGAAATGTATTTGCTCAGTGGCACTTGCTTAACCCAAGCAGGGCTCAGGACGCCCTTGGGATATCAGAACTTCAAGGCAGCTGACTTGTAAAAGGCATGTTCTGAACGTGGCGTGGCGTGTTTACATTTTCAGGCCTGTTTGTACTTGAAAACGGGAGAGGTGAATCCAGGTGAGGAGAGAGCAGGACACACTTGAATTGATGTTTGGAATCAGCTGACTTCTACAAGGTTGGCAGGGAAAGTGAGGCTTTAAAATGCTCCCTCAACCCCTGTAGAAATGAGGATGATAAGGTATGTGTTGATTCTCAATGCGTTTGAAGCACGCATTAGCAGGAGGCAACAACAAGCTGTTGCTGTTTTGCAAACTCTGCACGTTTTGATTGTGTTATTGTAGTTATAAATTTGTTAGGGTTGGTTGGTAAATCTAAGGAATACACCTGAACAAAAGGTGTGAAACAAAGTTGTATTTAACTGTAGCCAGCAGCAACCATTTGATCGCAATGACCCACTCTTATTTAACCCTTGTGCACACGAGCAGTGGGGAGATGCTGGCTGTTTGCGTGTTGCTGCACTGCTGCGTCTGCTGCTGAGGGTTGTGTGAAGAGTTCTCCAACTTTTCTTTGTTTTTTGTTTTCTTTTAGAAATCGGTTCCCTTTTTAACTATCAACGTATGTTAATGCGTTTTTATATTATGTATTGTAGTGTGGATCCAGGTGTTAAGGGGTGAAATAAGGTATCCTGGACTCTCTGAGGTAATCTGTATTTAAATCTAAATCAGCTGTGTTGATTTGTGTGTTTTTATATTCACAGAGCAAGGACGCCAGCCAGATGCTTTTTATCTTACTGTGGTTGAATTGCAATTTTATGATATATTTGATTTCTTTAGAGTTTTGTATTAACGATTTGTCTTGTTTAAATTGCCACGTTATTTATTATATTTTAGTGTAATTCTAGCGTGTAGGATTTTAGATTTCTGCATGGTAGTAGGATTATTGGTTATCCTGAAGTTGGTGAATGTGTGCGTAATACCATTCACTTGTGTAGTTACATTGCTGTTGTTTTACTGTCAATCAAGGCAGGGAGTTGTCTCTGGGGGAGGGTCTCCCACCTGCTCTGCTCTGTTCTGTCTGGATCACCCGAAGCAAGCAAGTGGGGTATTGGTTGCAATGTGTGTTATGAGATATTGCACGGTTTTGTTTTGTTTTGTTCTTTTCACTGCACACTTTTCTAGATGTATTAGCTTATTGTCTTTTCTTTTATTTAGTTACACAAGTTCACAGTGGTATTGTTTGTTGTTTGGTGTGGGCTGACCTGGTGGATTGGAGGAGCAGGGCTCAGGGGATTGTACTCTGAGTGTCTCTTAGGCTGTCTGCCTAACTGGTTTGTATAGGGACGGCTGTGGACCACAAGAAATTGGTTATTTATCTTTCTTGCATCTTCATTGCCTGCAGCCATCTTGATTAGTTTTTATCCAATACTTTGTCTGTATAATAATAACACTTCCTGCTCGGAATGAGCATTTAATAACATTTTGGTTTATCATTTACTTGAGAAGGGCATGAGTGGGGAACTGAAGGACTTTCTTAAATAATTTGGGGATTGGGAGCACCTCTTTTCTCCTGGTTAACCCAAGGGGTGGCGTAGACAGTACTGCAGCCCAAGATGCACACAGGGGGGAACGTCACCTGAATAACGTGTAGCAGCACACAGAATAATCACAATGAATTTGCAAGAGAAGTTAGCAGTTTCCCCCCCTATGCTTTTCCTATGCCTGTACTAATTATTTGCCATAGTCTGGTTTGCTTGCAATGTTTTTAAATATGCTTTAGTATGACGTTCTGCTTTACAATGCTCGCTTTGCTAGGTTTCATTGTGGGACACTTGTATAAGGACGAGCTACATTGATATTTCATTAAAGCCCAGATCATTCCTGTTCATATGCGTATGTTTTGCTTCTATTTAACTTGACCGTTATTTCTCGTGTAAAAGAACATGCTCGGGAATGTCTGTGTGCGGTTGTTATTATTATTGGGAGACACAGACTGGATGATTTATAAAACCTTCGTTATTAGCACAGGCAGGAACTGTTTGGTAGTTTCAGGGCATTCAGAGACTGGAGAGGCATTCAGAGACTCGGAATGAACCTCCAACCAGACCCGGAAGTAGTTAATCCTCTCATTAACCCTGGAGTGGAATAACCCGCCAGAACTGGGAGTGGGCACCCCTGGTCTCTCCTATACTCTATTCTGTATGTCATGCTTACTGTACATTACTTCAGACGAATGTCTAGAGAAGTGTATCATTCTTGAGAGTATTATGCTACAGGGGGTTAATGAAGGCCTCTGTCAGTCACCTCACTTACATTGTTAATCATCCAAGGTTTTATGTTACTGAAGACTCTAATCCTGTATTTAGAGCCTTAAATGGGGGGCGGGGAGAATATCGCTGGCATGCTTGTTGACCAGGCTGAGTTCTCCAGGTGCATCTCAGGTAACAGAGAAAGTGACAGTCAGTCGAATGACCAGCAGTTCTCCTGGGATCTTGCTGGGAATTGATGTGGTGTGGGAGTGGAATTGGACGTTCTTAATGGGAGAGAAAGTTGCGGTATGATTGGACACTCATACAAAAACACTATACCTGTGAGTCGTGTTTATATATATATATATATATATATATATATATATATATATATATATATATATATATATATATTATATATATATATATATATATATATATTATATATTCTCAGCACACAACTGTAGTACGATTGTTTATAAATAAAAACATAAAAATAAAACATGTATTGG
>NC_054538.1:78750677-78775677 GCF_017654505.1 Polyodon spathula | reverse complement strand
CAGGAATACAGCTCTTGAATTGCAATGTTTCCATTCATAATTGCTGCTCCTGCATGTTATGGCATTTTAGGCTATAATTACAGACCTCAAAATTTATTGCCAGAGGCACAGGAGGCAAGGGGAGGGGGAATGGATAATCTTAGTGAAAGGAAATGGCAATTCACATATTAAAAGGCCATTCACACATTAAAAGGCAAATGAAAAACAATGTTTTAATGTTGCCTGCCCTAATAAGTGCCTCCAAGAGAAAGATTCCACTTGAATGTGTTCTTCATCTACAATGGCACAGCAGGCTGCTCAGCGGTGAAGCCAGGCCAACTGAGTAATCTTGTAGAAAATGTACTGGCAGGCATTGAACACAGAGAAGCATGCAAGAGTCCCAGCCCTACAGCAGTGTTAGTGGTGAACAGTGAATATCTCCTAGATTGGTAGCACAATTATCACACCTGGAAACTCTTGCACTGTGGCTAAGGTAACCCAGAGTTACTATACAGAGTGATTCATAAACAATACATCATTGTGGCAGAGCAAAGCTCTGCCCTTTTAAATTGGCAGGGATGGGGTTAACTTCCCCTACCTGCCTGGGTTTATTATGTTCAGGTGGCTGGGGTTGATTAGTTGATTAGGTTGATTAACGATCAATCAGCGCCCAGCCACCTGATATAAAAGGAGGCCTCTGCTTCTCATTTGGGAGGAGGGAGCTGAGGAAGCAGGTTGGTGTTTGTTTTGTGGTTTTTTTGAATTTTCTAAATCCAGTGAAGGCATTGCCCAGCCTGGAAACTTTATTTTTGTGAGTTTTGTTTTTGCTTTATTTGTGTTTGAGTATCTGTTATTTTGCCCTTGTGCACTTTATTTTTGTTTATTTATAATAAAATAGTTATTTTTTTGAACTGCAGTCTGTCTCTGGGCCTCTATCCACTCGCCAGCCTGCCACATTTGGTGTCAGAGTGGGATAGCGCCACCTAGAGGCTCAGAGCAGTATTTATTTTTTTTTTTTTTTGAGAAAAAAAAAATGGGAAAGAAGAGCAGACAGTGGAAAAGGCAGGACAAGCAGCAGCTGAAGAAATGTAAGCTGCTGCAGCCACCGCTGGAGGACCCGGCCAGCCTCTTCCCCTGGTGTTCCTGGTGTGGGAAGGAGGACCATCGTTGGCGGTCCTGCCCAGACGTGCCACCGGCAAACTGGTGTGGCCGGTGTGAGGAGGACGGCCACAACTGGGCAGGATGCCCCTACAACCAGGCCCAGGAAGAGGTGCAGTGTTCACCCCGGGCATCAGGGGCCACCCCACTACCTCCAGCACCACCACCTTCACCACCGTCCCAGGAGATCTGGGACTGGTTGATGCACCCTGAGGCAGACCTCGTCCACGATCTCCCCATAGTTATCAACACGCTGTGGCGTCGAGATGGGGAGAGGTGGGAACAGTGGGAGGAACAACACCACCCGGCGTCCTTCCCAGAGGTTGCCCTCATGGTGGTTAATTACCTGGCGGTAGACATGGGAGATCCACCGGTCACTCCAATAAAGAGAGGTGAGCCGCCTTCCCGAGAGCCAGAGAGGGGTGAGCCGCCTTCCCGGGAGCCAGAGAGGGGCGAGGAGCTGCCGTCGCTCCCAGAGCCAGAGAGGGGCGAGGAGCTGCCGTCGCTCCCAGAGCCAGAGAGGGGCGAGGAGCCGCCGTCGCTCCCAGAGCCAGAGAGGGGCGAGGAGCTGCCGTCGCTCCCAGAGCCAGAGAGGGGTGAGGAGCCGCCGTCGCCCCCAGAGCCAGAGAGGGAGGAGGAGCCGCCGTCGTCCCCAGAGCCAGAGAGGGGTGAGGAGCCGCCGTCGTCCCCAGAGCCAGAGAGGGAGTGAGGAGCCGCCGTCGTCCCCAGAGCCAGAGAGGGGTGAGGAGCCTCCGTCGCTCCCAGAGCCAGAGAGGGGTGAGGAGCTGCCGTCGCTCCCAGAGCCAGAGAGGGGTGAGGAGCTGCCGTCGCTCCCAGAGCCAGAGAGGGGTGAGGAGCTGCCGTCGCTCCCAGAGCCAGAGAGGGGTGAGGATCTGCCGTCGCTCCCAGAGCCAGAGAGGGAGGAGGATCTGCCGTCGCTCCCAGAGCCAGAGAGGGAGGAGGATCTGCCGTCGCTCCCAGAGCCAGAGAGGGAGGAGGATCTGCCGTCGCTCCCAGAGCCAGAGAGGGAGGAGGATCTGCCGTCGCTCCCAGAGCCAGAGAGGGAGGAGGATCTGCCGTCGCTCCCAGAGCCAGAGAGAGGGAGGAGGATCTGCCGTCGCTCCCAGAGCCAGAGAGGGAGGAGGATCTGCCGTCGCTCCCAGAGCCAGAGAGGGAGGAGGATCTGCCGTCGCTCCCAGAGCCAGAGAGGGAGGAGGATCTGCCGTCGCTCCCAGAGCCAGAGAGGGAGGAGGAGCCTGCCGTCGCTCCCAGAGCCAGAGAGGGAGGAGGATCTGCTGTCGCTCCCAGAGCCAGAGAGGGAGGAGGAGCCTCCGTCGCTCCCAGAGCCAGAGAGGGAGGAGGATCTGCTGTCGCTCCCAGAGCCAGAGAGGGAGGAGGATCTGCTGTCGCTCCCAGAGCCAGAGAGGGAGGAGGATCTGCCGTCGCTCCCAGAGCCAGAGAGGGAGGAGGATCTGCTGTCGCTCCCAGAGCCAGAGAGGGAGGAGGATCTGCTGTCGCTCCCAGAGCCAGAGAGGGAGGAGGATCTGCCGTCGCCTCAGAGCCAGAGAGGGAGGAGCCGCCGCCGCCGCCTCCGCCACCAGAGGGAGCCGGGCCGCCGCCGCCGCCTCCGCCACCAGAGGGAGCCGGGCCGCCGCCTCCGCCACCAGAGGGAGCCGGGCCGCCGCCTCCGCCACCAGAGGGAGCCGGGCCGCCGCCTCCGCCACCAGAGGGAGCCGGGCCGCCTCCGCCACCAGAGGGAGCCGGGCCGCCGCCTCCGCCACCAGAGGGAGCCGGGCCGCCGCCGCCTCCGCCACCAGAGGGAGCCGGGCCGCCGCCGCCGCCTCCGCCACCAGAGGGAGCCGGGCCGCCGCCGCCGCCTCCGCCACCAGAGGGAGCCGGGCCGCCGCCGCCGCCTCCGCCACCAGAGGGAGCCGGGCCGCCCGCCGCCGCCTCCGCCACCAGAGGGAGCCGGGCCGCCGCCGCCGCCTCCGCCACCAGAGGGAGCCGGTCCGCCGCCGCCGCCTCCGCCACCAGAGGGAGCCGGGCCGCCGCCGCCGCCTCCGCCACCAGAGGGAGCCGGGCCGCCGTCCGCCGCCTCCGCCACCAGAGGGAGCCGGGCCGCCGTCGCCATGCTACCTTGGAGATTCGGGGCCCCCTCAACCAAAGAAGGCTTGGGGGCTCCGACATCAACCCCGCCCACCACCACCCACCATAACAGCCCACCCAAGGGACATAATTGGACTCTTGGGGGGAGGGGGGGGGGGGGGGGGGGGGGGAAGGGGGGAGTTGGCCGATTGCGGCCGGTGTACGTTGTACATGGGGGGGAGGTGTGTGGCAGAGCAAAGCTCTGCCCTTTTAAATTGGCAGGGATGGGGTTAACTTCCCCTACCTGCCTGGGTTTATTATGTTCAGGTGGCTGGGGTTGATTAGTTGATTAGGTTGATTAACGATCAATCAGCGCCCAGCCACCTGATATAAAAGGAGGCCTCTGCTTCTCATTTGGAGAAGGGAGCTGAGGAAGCAGGTTGGTGTTTGTTTTGTGGTTTTTTTGAATTTTCTAAATCCAGTGAAGGCATTGCCCAGCCTGGAAACTTTATTTTTGTGAGTTTTGTTTTTGCTTTATTTGTGTTTGAGTATCTGTTATTTTGCCCTTGTGCACTTTATTTTTGTTTATTTATAATAAAATAGTTATTTTTTTGAACTGCAGTCTGTCTCTGGGCCTCTATCCACTCGCCAGCCTGCCACAATCATACAAATCTAAAAAAATATATTCAAGTTTACAAGCTGACCCTCTCAGAAAGCGTTTCAATTACCACACCCCAGCACAGTTCCAAGGGTTTATATGAACACGTTCTATTCTGACGTTATAATTTGTAATTGGAATCACTGAAACCAATTTGCTTCAGTAGTCTCCAGCAGGCGTACTTGTTGTAAAGCCCTTCCTCCTCCCTCCCAGTATTGCCATCATCCTTGATCCACCATGACCTCCTCCTGGACGAAACTCTGTATCCCAACAGTCATTGTCAAAAGAAACATGTTGCCCACGGCAGTGTGACAAAGCTCCTGACAGGAACATGAACAGTGAACATGCCTTGTGTGTCTGTCAGATCCCAGAGAACATGCCACGTGTCTGTCAGATCCCAATGAACATGTAACATGTATCTGTCAGATCCCAGTGAACATGCTACATGTATCTGTCAGATCCCAGTGAACATGTAACATGTGTCTATCAGATCCCAGAGAACATGCTGCGTGTGTCTGTCAGAGGACGGTAATAGCCACTGCAGTTCACTTCAAGGCTGCAATGCTAATGTGTTCATCTGTTAGTGACCTGCTGAAACTGCCAGCTTTTCAAACCGATCCTGTCAGATGTTGAAGTGAGTGCTGGGAGATGCTGCTGGACAAAAAAAGCCTTTAGTCTTTATTTTTGAATCACGTTACAAGACAAGGAAATGTCTCAGGGCAAAACAGAACTGCATTTTAATATCAAACTTATGCTCACTCTTTTATTTTATGTTATTTATTTTTTATTATTTTATTTTTTTTACCATGTATCAGTAAGTTTGTAACTTTGACCAAGGTTTCATGCCTGGTTGTCTTTTGTAAATTTTCAATGCATAAATTATTTTCTTTTATATTTAATTACCACCACATTATTTCTGTGTTTTCATGTCCAGTGGTAAAAACATTACATTTTCATGGAATGGGCCCACAGTGCCATCATATCCACTATTAGTGATGTGATCTGTAATTAGGATTCTTTCTGCCAGTCTGATTTACAAAGGACAGGCATTGTGAGCAGTAACCTCATCCCACCGGACTCCAGAGCCCCACTGATTCATACATTGAGACTGGTACATTCTTAGAGAACGTAGAGAGGCCCGGACAGGGCTAGGGTCAGGGTTATGAGCAGAAATAGAATCGCTTGAAGCAGCTTCTGATATCACAATGTGAAGAGGCTTGGATAGGAACAGGGATAGAATTATGGTCTCAAGTACCAATTGTGCTAATTGAGATTAGTAGAATCTAAAAACAGTAACTTGTGAAAGTGGACCAGGATTTCCAGCTTTCAATTCATGTGTTTTCAGGAGAAAGGCAGAGGGAATTGGGTCAATATCTTCCAAGAACAATAAATAGGGGCAGTATTTTGGGCGAAGTTGTAAAAGGGGTCAATTTGATCAACCTTTTTTTAAATGTTTTTACCTCTCCCAGCAACAATGTTTATTTTAACACATTATTTCACTCTGAACTTAATACCTTTTTCCATTAAAGCATTTAGTTTCCATGTGAGAATATTTTTTTTTGTACATTTGAATAACTATTTCTATATCCTCTTTCCTGCTGCTCTTTCAGCTGTATTAAAATTACACTACTGTAAAAAAAGTAATTATAGTAGATCTTTTTTTAGTAGCACCTATGAAACAGACGTTTAATTACAAATGTGTCTGGGAGCGAAAGAGTTTGTTTCTGCATGACTGGAATTATCACTGAAAATAAAACCTCTTTTAAAAATAAGCATTCATCATTACTTGAATAAATCCTGGAGTAGCAGTGCCAGCAACACACACACCCACCCTTGCTGTTCAGCAGTGCCAGCAACACACACACCCACCCTCGCTGTTCAGCAGTGCCAGAAGCACACACACCTACCCTCGCTGTTCAGCAGTGCCAGCAACACACACACCCACCCTCGCTGTTCAGCAGTGCCAGCAACACACACACCCACCGTCGCTGTTCAGCAGTGCAGGAGCACACACACCCACCCTCGGAGCAGTGCACACACCCACCCTCGGAGCACACACACCCACCCTCGTTGTTCAGCAGTGCAGGAGCACACACACCCACTCTGCCTGGTAGGGACTGAGCTCTGGTAGAAACTCTGGTAGGGATTGAGCTCCGGTAGTGATTCTGGTAAGGACTGAGCTCCGGTAGAGACTCTGGTAGGGACTGAGTTCCGGTAGAGACTCTGGTAGGGACTGAGCTCCAGTAGAGACTCTGGTAGGGACTCTGGTAGGGACTGAGCTCCAGTAGAGACTCTGGTAGGGACTGAGCTCCGGTAACGATTCTGATAGGGACTGAGCTCCGGTAGAGACTCTGGTATGAACTGAGCTCCGGTAGAGACTCTGGTAGGGACTGAGCTCTGGTAGGGACTCTGGTAAGGACTGAGCTCCAGTAGAGACTCTGGTAGGGACTGAGCTCCAGTAGGGACTCTGGTAGGGACTCTGTTCAGCAGTGCCAGCAGCACACACACCCACCCTCGTTGTTCAGCAGTGCAGGAACACACACACCCACCCTCGCTGTTCAGCAGTGCCAGCAGCACACACACCCACTCTCGCTGTTCAGCAATGCCAGCAACACACACACCCACCCTCGCTGTTCAGCAGTGCAGGAGCACACACACCCACCCTCGCTGTTCAGCAGTGCCAGCAGCACACACACCCACCCTCGCTGTTCAGCAGTGCCAGCAGCACACACACCCACCCTCGCTGTTCAGCAGTGCAGGAGCACACACACCCACCCTCGCTGTTCAGCAGTGCAGGAGCACACACACCCACCCTCGCTGTTCAGCAGTGCAGGAGCACACACACCCACCCTCGCTGTTCAGCAGTGCAGGAGCACACACACCCACCCTCGCTGTTCAACATCAAACTTTCAGTGCTAGTGCTAAATTGTGACTTCCTACTTGATACTGACATCCTAAAACTGGTAACCCACATCTAGGGACTTTGGTAGGGACTGAGCTCCGGGATGGACTCTGGTAGGGACTGAGCTCCGGTAGAGATTCTGGTAGGGACTGAGCTGCGGTAGAGACTCTGGTAGGGACTGAGCTCTGGTACGGATTCTGGTAGGGACTGAGCTCCAGTAGGGACTCTGGTAGGGACTGAGCTCCGGTAGGGACTCTGGTATGGACTGAGCTGCGGTAGAGACTCTGGTAGGGATTGAGCTCCGGTAGCGATTCTGGTAGGGATTGAGCTCCGGTAGGGACTCTGGTAGGGACTGAGCTCCGGTAGAGACTCTGGTAGGGATTGAGCTCCGGTAGTGATTCTGGTAAGGACTGAGCTCCGGTAGAGACTCTGGTAGGGACTGAGCTCCGGTAGAGACTCTGGTAGGGACTGAGCTCTGGTAGGGACTCTGGTAGGGACTGAGCTCCGGTAGTGATTCTGGTAAGGACTGAGCTCCGGTAAAGACTCTGGTAGGGACTGAGCTCTGGTAGGGACTCTGGTAGGGACTGAGCTCCAGTAGAGACTCTGGTAGGGACTGAGCTCCGGTAACGATTCTGATAGGGACTGAGCTCCGGTAGAGACTCTGGTATGGATTGAGCTCCGGTAGAGACTCTGGTAGGGACTGAGCTCTGGTAGGGACTCTGGTAAGGACTGAGCACCAGTAGAGACTCTGGTAGGGACTGAGCTCCAGTAGGGACTCTGGTAGGGACTCTGTTCAGCAGTGCCAGCAGCAAACACACCCACCCTCGCTGTTCAGCAGTGACAGAAGCACACACACCCACCCTCGCTGTTCAGCAGTGCCAGCAGCACACACACCCACCCTCGCTGTTCAGCAGTGCCAGTAACACACACAACCACCGTTGCTGTTCAGCAGTGCAGGAGCACACACACCCACCCTCGCTGTTCAGCAGTGCCAGCAGCACACACACCCACCCTCGCTGTTCAGCAGTGCAGGAGCACACACACCCACCCTCGCTGTTCAGCAGTGCAGGAGCACACACACCCACCCTCGCTGTTCAACATCAAACTTTCAGTGCTAGTGCTAAATTGTGACTTCCTACTTGATACTGACATCCTAAAACTGGTAACCCACATCTAGGGACTTTGGTAGGGACTGAGCTCCGGGATGGACTCTGGTAGGGACTGAGCTGCGGTAGAGACTCTGGTAGGGACTGAGCTCTGGTACGGATTCTGGTAGGGACTGAGCTCTGGTAGAGACTCTGGTAGGGACTGAGCTCCGGTAGAGACTCTGGTATGGATTGAGCTCCGGTAGAGACTCTGGTAGGGACTGAGCTCTGGTAGGGACTCTGGTAAGGACTGAGCTCCAGTAGAGACTCTGGTAGGGACTGAGCTCCGGCAGGGACTCTGGTAAGGACTGAGCTCCAGTAGAGACTCTGGTAGGGACTGAGCTCCGGTAGGGACTCTGGTAGGGACTCTATTCAGCAGTGCCAGCAGCACACACACCCACCCTCGCTGTTCAGCAGTGCCAGCAGCACACACACCCGCCCTCACTGTTCAGCAGTGCAGGAGCACACACACCCACCCTCGCTGTTCAGCAGTGCAGGAGCACACACACCCACTCTCGCTGTTCAGCAGTGCCAGCAGCACACACACCCACCCTCGCTGTTCAGCAGTGCCAGCAGCAAACACACCCACCCTCGCTGTTCAGCAGTGCCAGCAGCACACACACCCACCCTAGCTGTTCAGCAGTGCAGGAGCACACACACCCACCCTCGCTGTTCAGCAGTGCCAGCAGCACACACACCCACCCTCGCTGTTCAGCAGGGCCAGCAGCACACACACCCACCCTCACTGTTCAGCAGTGCAGGGGGCACACACACCCACCCTCGCTGTTCAGCAGTGCAGGAGCACACACACCCACCCTCGCTGTTCAACAGTGCAGGAGCACACACACCCACCCTCGCTGTTCAACATCAAACTTTCAGTGCTAGTGCTAAATTGTGACTTCCTACTTGATACTGACATCCTAAAACTGGTAACCCACATCTAGGGACTTTGGTAGGGACTGAGCTCCGGGATGGACTCTGGTAGGGACTGAGCTCCGGTAGAGACTCTGGTAGGGACTGAGCTCCGGTAGGGACTCTGGTAGGGACTGAGCTCCGGTAGGGATTGAACTTGCATGCATTACTGGAGATGACATTAACCAATCAATCAATCACATATCTACAGCACTTGGAAATAATGAATAAATCGCCATTCTGTAATTAGAATGAATAGCTATCACACCCTGTGTTTCTCCTTCTCTTATTCAGTGTGCCACGATTCGTCGTGCGCGTGAGTTTCCTTAAACACTGGCATCTCGCCATACTGCTGTGAATCCTCTCTTGTAGGCTAATATATGCAGACAGGAAAGAAGGTTGTCTAAATATTTGGAAAGCGCGATGAGCTCAGCAGGCAGTGCTGATCAAGTGTTTAAACAAAAAGAATGACTTCTTAATCCTAGTAAATAACACTGAAAGTTTATATCACATAAAATACAGGGAGAGATTCCTTTTTATTTTCTTACACATTGTCCAGTACTATTGGTATTAGACTTGAGTAGCTTTTCAGCCTTTCACAATAATTATATTTCATGTTTTAAATGTATATGAAATCAAACCAGTGTAACTGAAAATCCTGGAAAATAGAAACATTAGTAGTTGTCTAATTTAATTGATGACTTTCATAGGCAACATATGCAGTTAATTTAAAACAGTAAGAGAAACGGCACACAGAGCCACAAATGGTAAAATGCAGGAGGCTTTTTAAAAGATGTTTAAGATGCATGATTAAAGCACAAAGTGGTTTAACATTTTCACACAGGAGTGCCTATTCTTTCTATATGACTGATTACTGACTGGAAATGAAAATTCTCACACTCTGAGGTTTTCAGGCAGGCAGGTATATAAAGGATATAAATCACAAATCTTGTCTTTTTAGAAGTGGTTTACAATGCCTAATTAAAGCATGTTGACCTGTGTTGCAATAAAAAATCTTTTTTCTAGTGTAAGTGATGAAAGTGAGATGTTTTTCATATTATATATATATATATATATATATATATATATATATATATATATATATATATATATATATAGCTCATGTTGGTCTCTCTTCATGTCATCAGTGAGCTCAGGTATTGTGGGTATTGTGCTTTCGTGGAAAAGTCCCCCAATCAGCATTATTATGTATTGGGCTTTGCGAATACCTCCAGAAGGTTTTTACACATTATTTCCAGAGAATAACTAGTATGTGAGTGCTTTCCCATTGAACAGTTTCCTAGATGAAAAGCCTGCATTATATCCAGCTGGCTTATTCCACACAGCCCCATTCAATCTACCCGGCCATGTTATTTTATTATTGTTGTGATTGTTTTAGTTTTTTATTCAGTAACCAACGGGATGGTGCTGCTATTTCAACACAAATCCCAGTTGCATGAACACAAGAAATAGCTTTGCAGATAAACAAGACAAGGGAAAAAAAAGTTTCTCTGTCTCCTAACTGCAATTTTTGCAGCACCAGGAGAAGCTCGGGCTGCTCGTTGAGATTTCTCCTCACGCTCTCTCTTCTAGGGGGAATATACATTGATCCTTGAAGGGACCCGGAGCTGATGAGAAACTGTTTCACTTTATCAACATGACCTTGGGCTTCAGAGTCGCAGGACTTGTTACCTTATAAGGAAATGTGATCTTTGACCCCCTCCCCCTAGCCACTCTGAGATTGAATACAGGCTCAGTGTGGTAAAAGTGGCTCCTGTGCACTAGAGACAGTCAAAAGGGTTGAAGGGAGGTGCATGCTCTTCGTATTGAGCTAGTGAGAATGACAAATTGCCAGTAACTGGACTTTATTTTTCCTGTTGTTTAAATTATTATTTTTCCACTGAATGTGAAACTTGCCTAAAACCTGAAACTCTGTTTTAACACGTTTCGTTTTTTATCTTAAGTTGCTGACAGTAATTACATTTTCTATTAAAGCATATAAAAAACCATTATAAACTATAGTAAACTATGATAATGTATTGTGTAACCATGGAGAAAGCGTGGGAAAACTGCAAAATTACTGTGCAAAGTTACCATCTTCTGAGGGAAACTGGAGCCATGACCATACTGTCTTAAAACTTGTTCATGGTATAAACGGCACTGTATTGCACTCAACCATGTGCCTGAGTTTACACCAGTGAGTTGAGAAACAGGGCAAGCTTTGACTGATCCACTGTGAGTGATGGACACATTCATATGAACCTGAAAACCTGAAGGCTTCAAAGAGAGCTACCGCATTCCTCTATTGCCTCCTCAGAGAAAAGACAGCTACCGCATTCCTCTACTGCCTCCTCGGAGAAGTGAGTTTTCAAGGTTGATTAGAGCCTTAGAGAAACCCAAAGACTCAGGATATTTTGAACTGGTGTATAGCCGCACAGCCCAGGAAAAACAAGCAAAGAAACAAAACTATTTCTCTTTTTGTACTTGTTGATGCGTGGGCCAAATATGATCTCTATGTTGAAATATTTCCAGGGTGTGGTATTGTAACTCCCTCTACAAGAAACTGATGACAAGATAATGATAACATTGAAGATAATGAACCTCCGATGCTTGCCAGACACTATCTCCCCATCTACAAAGCTGGCATGCTGTTAACAGCTGCTGCACACTAAAGGATCTGAGACTGTGCTGTGATGTGCTATGCTACTTCCACTCCTGGTCTGCACCAGCTTCATTATGCAATCGCTGCCTGTGTGGAGATGAACATTGCTTAGCAATGCATGGGAGACTATTGGTGTTTTCTCTGTGCCTCCCTTGTGTTTCTAACACTTATGGCTGGATAAGAGGCTTTGCTGGGGCAGCTTTGGCCGCTGTCCTCTGCCTGTCTCTGGCTGCGTTACCATTCTTGTTTGAGCTCAGTAACCCTGAAGAAAGGGAAACGTTGCACCTTAAGCCTGCTCTGCTGTGACTGGAGAGCTTTGGTTCACTTCACACTGGAGGAGCAAGTCTCTGTGTTATTATTATCTGAGCTGTTCATGTTATGTTGAGAGAATTACATATACAGTATAATATATGGATAACTGCTAGAACGGAATCTTAGACTACATGAACAAAAAGGTTGCAATTAAGCAATGTGATGACACATCACCTATTTATCAATCGATCTTTATTTATACAGGGCCTTTCACAGTGGACCACCATCACACACATTATGAATTCCCCCATATATTCTCTGTATGTCTTCTGAACTGCTGACTGTTGATTTCATTCTTTATGAAATCCATGCATTGTAAATGTCGTCTCGTTTTGAAATTTCCAAACTAGAAGCCAAAGAATTATTCATTGGAGACTAAGAGAACAAAAACACAACAAAGAAAACTACCTTTGATCTCAACTTTGAAAGCCATGGAACCCGTGTATTATATACAATGACAGACGGGGATGAAGTTAATTACTTTAGATTACAATTCTCAGGGTTCAGGTGAATTTATCATAAACCACTTGAGCTTCACAATTATAACCTTGTAATCCACAGCAGCCCATCTATTATTATAACCTTGTAATCCACAGCAGCCCATCTATTATTATAACCTTGTAATCCACAGCAGCTCATCTGTTAGTATAACCTTATAATTCACAGCAGCTCATCTTTAATTATAACCTTGTAATCCACAGCAGCCCATCTATTATTATAACCTTGTAATCCACAGCAGCCCATCTGTTATTATAACCTTGTAATCCACAGCAGCTCATCTATTATTATAACCTTGTAATCCACAGCAGCTCATCTATTATTATAACCTTGTAATCCACAGCAGCCCATCTATTATTATAACCTTGTAATCCACAGCAGCTCATCTATTATTATAACCTTGTAATCCACCACAGCCCATCTATTATTTACATGTAATTCTCCATCTCTCTCTCTATATAAATCTTTGTAAAGTCCCACCTTGATGTTCTTTAAAACAGATCTGTTTAGGTTAAGACCCATTATAATAATCACTGTCATACTGTAGGTGTTTTATGATATTTCTGGAGATATTAACAATCATTCTGATAGTTCTGAGTGCCTTTGCTATATGTTTTTTTTTATATATTTTCTGGCCTGGATGGTAAATTAAGTACACATAGTGTATAAATATAGTGTTATCATAACACGAATTCAATTGATGCATCTACATATCACTAAAACAAACCTTCTGTAAGATTGCAGACGCTCCACTTTCTATAAAGAAATAAATAAATAATGTCTTCAGTAAGGATCCATCTCAAAGGACACTGCTGGTAGCCATGAATATAGTATCTCTATCAGAATCCAGAACAAGGAAGTGCAAAAAATAAATAAATAAATAAAAATCAGAGTTTCAGCAACTTTCATAGGAGCTGTGCTTTCCAAAGCAAAACAACATGAAAAGGTAAATGGGCTGTGGCAGGGTAAGTATTCTCCCTTGTTTATTAAAAAGGTAAGGGGACTGTGGCAGGGTAAGTATTCTCCCTTGTTTATTGAAAAGGTAAGAGGGCTGTGCAGGGTAAGTATTCTCCCTTGTTTATTGAAAAGGTAAGGGGACTGTGGCAGGGTAAGTATTCTCCCTTGTTTATTAAAAAGGTAAGGGGACTGTGGCAGGGTAAGTATTCTCCCTTGTTTATTGAAAAGATAAGAGGTCTGTGGCAGGGTAAGTATTCTCCCTCGTTTATTGAAAAGGTAAGGGGACAGTGGCAGGGTAAGCATTCTCCCTTGTTTATTGAAAAGGTAAGAGGGCTGTGGCAGGGTAAGTATTCTCCCTTGTTTATTGGTGGAGTTCAGCCTTCCTTTAGGTTTCAGGATCATGTATTTCACCACAGCAGCCACCTGAGCTTGTGATGGGGGAGAACATGTCCCCTGTTCAGCATGATGATCGAGAAGTTTCACAAAACTTTTTGTTTTTCAGACCTACGGCTCACAGTTGGGCCTGGGGGCTGTTCTGTCACAGGACATAGATGCAGTAGAGCTTCTGGTCCTTTATATCAGCCGTAAGTTACTGCCCAGGGAAACAAGGTACGCAATGATAGAGAAGGAGTTCCTGGCAGTAAAGTGGGCTGTGGATGCTCTCTGTTATTATTTAACAGGGAGAGCCTTTAGCCTTGACACAGACCATGCCCTGCTCAAGTGGCTACATTTCATGAAGGCCACCGACTCCAAAATAACCAGATAACAGATAACCAGGTACTTGGCACTGCAATCCTTCTGTTTTGAGATTAGACATCAGGCTGGTAAATTACATGTCACGCTGATTTATTTTTTTAAGGAGGGCGAGACAGTGGTTGGTTCTGTGTACAGTTACAACTCCACTCTGAAGGGGAAGGTGTGTGGTAGGGTAAAGTATTCTCCCTCATTTATTGGTGAAATTTGGCCTCCTGGCAGGTAGTGATGCTATGTTCACTAACTCCTGTTCCTTACCAAGATGACGTGGACCTTAAGTCTAGTGTCTGACTGTAGCGGCCATCTTGGTAGAGGAAATCCGGACATGTGCAACAAACGTCATTTCTCTGAGTCATTGTTAGATTAGATGCACCTGTTCATTAGGGATAGGTGCAGGACTTATTAAAGGAGTGGAGTATGGATGGGGGATGCCAGGAGAGAGGAGAGGAGAGGAGAGGAGAGGAGAGGAGAGGAGAGGAGAGGAGAGGTGAGGTGAGGCGAGGCGAGGCGAGGAGAGGAAAAGAGAGACACATTCTACACAGCAAGATCTACAAATTGCTTGCTGCCTGACTTTATGCTGTGAACAGTATTTGCAGGATCGATGAGGGCATCGATCCTGCTTCAGACTTGGGAAGTTATGCTGCTTCTCTTTTTAATCTCCCACAGGAATGTTAAGATAGCTTTGCTGCTTCTCTTTTTAATGTCCCACAGGAATGTTAAGATAGCTTTGCTGCTTCTCTTTGTAATGTCCCACAGGAATGCTAAGATAGCTTTGCTGCTTCTCTTTGTAATCTCCCACAGGAATGTTAAGATAGCTTTGCTGCTTCTCTTTGTAATCTCCCACAGGAATGTTAAGATAGCTTTGCTGCTTCTCTTTGTAATCTCCCACAGGAATGTTAAGATAGCTTTGCTGCTTCTCTTTGTAATCTCCCACAGGAATGTTAAGATAGCTTTGCTGCTTCTCTTTGTAATCTCCCACAGGAATGTTAAGATAGCTTTGCTGCTTCTCTTTGTAATCTCCCACAGGAATGTTAAGATAGCTTTGCTGCTTCTCTTTGTAATCTCCCACAGGGATGTTAAGATAACTTTGCTGCTTCTCTTTGTAATCTCCCACAGGAATGTTAAAATAGCTTTGCTGCTTGCTCTTTCAACAGTAAAACAATAATTTCCTTGCCTTAGACTAGCCCTTTTCGTCTCTAAATATTATGATCTCTGTAATAACTTTCCTCTCTACATATTATTTTATTTCTTCATTAACTTTGGCTTGTTCCTCCCCATCATTGGACATTTGGCATATCTTATCCGCCACCATTAATTAAAGAGACAGGCTGTTGGTATTACTAAGAGTGTGACACCGGCATTACAATCCCATTTCACCTGGACTGCTACTTTCAAAGAATCTGGGGGTGTACTTCAGGGCACCCCCACCCCCCCCCCCACCTCGCCAAAAAAAACAATTACTAATCCCAGGTTAAATAATTACAGCAAATGAGTTTACTCACTGGGAAGTGAGCTGGTAAGGTGTGATTGCAGAAGTCAGACAATGAAAGAGGCCTGAATACTCTCTATTGGCATCTCTGTAGCAGAACTACCGCCACCATAGGAGGACAGACAGACCCTGTCTGTGCCTCTACATACCAAGCAGCCTGCAAAGCTGCTTTCTGAAAGCTCTGTGTTTGGATTAACTGCTGTGAATGGCAGCTGTGGGAAATGGGAGCCTCTTTCATAACTAGGTAAAAGCAGCCCCAGTTCACTGTTTCTGGACGGTATCTCTGCCTCGAGACACAACCTGCCCCCTCACCCCATCCCCCAGAGCCTGGAGCTGCACTCGGCACCTAATACTGAGATCTCCACAAGCCCCTGGGAGACTGCCAGGAGAGTGTAGACTCCGAGGTGCTTGAATCAGAGTGAAAACAGATGATAGAATCCTCTGAAACCTCTTTGTAAGACACACAGAGGGTGGAAATGTACCTAGCAACATGCTTTTTTAATTTGTTTGATATTCATTCTGCAAGCCTCGTTGATATTAGTTTCCTGAATTGCTGTAAGCTAGAGTAATAACTGCAACAAATGTACAACTGTGACTTGAAGAGAAGCACAGCGCTGGTGACTCACTGATCTGGTAATGGTTGCTGAAGTCTTCTCACAGTTTACTTTATAAACTATACGGTCTGTGGAAAACCTTTACACGGCAGCTGCACCGTTTCTTCAGTGTGCAAAGTGACAGCAGGGAAAGGGAAGGGCTACCTTGCCTCATTCAATACACTGGTTAGATTTATTTTTCAATTCAGCACTCCAGGAACCATATGAATTATTATTATTACTTGGATCTTAAAGGATCCAAACGATTCTGCCTCAACAATAGCCCATTACCACCCCCACCCCCACCCCCCCCACTTTGTGTGAAGTAGTGTCTCCTTCCTTCAGTTCTAGCTCTAAACAGTACCTGCTCTGTGCTCGCTGTGGCATTTAAACCTCAGGGTGACCTCAGTCAGTCATAGTGACCACGTGGTCTGGTCTGCTTTAGGTTTTGTAACCCATATGACCAATTGAACAGATAAGACTAACTAACATAGCTGCATGCTTCTGAGCACAGGTTTGAACATGTGATTACCGGAAAACTTCAAAGCATTGCAGGCTCTCAAATAATCGCCTGTCTCCAATACACACTGAGTCTGCCGACAAATATTGTAAATAAACGCTGGGTCTCTATTAAAAACCTGGTCTCTATTAAACGCTGTGTCTCTATAAACGCCAGGTCTCTGTCATTGCCACTGAAGCTGAGGATTAGCTTGAGCGTAATGAACTGCTAATAAGTGACAGCGATGAAAGTGACTCTCCGGAGTAATAAATAATAATAATAGAAAACGTAATTAAAGGTAGGCCTACTGTAATGCATATTTGTTTAATGCAGTTATTACGTTATTAAAAGTTTGATCATTTTAAGCATGCTGAAAGCAGACCAGACACAAACCTCTTTTTATATTTTACCGTGTTTTGTTGTTTTAAGTTTGAAATTAAACAATACTTCATTTTTGATAATGATACTTATTGGTTTTAGTGTTCATTAAAAAAAAAAGTTTTTGAAGTTATTATTATTATTATATTATTATTATTATTATTATTATTATTATTATTATTATTATTAGCAACAATGGCAGATCTAATTCCATTTTTAAATACAAATTCGTACTTCTGCTTGTTCATTTCCAGCATTTTGCAGACTGTGTCCTTGTTAACCAGTTCATATAAAAATACTGTTATTCTTGAGCGTGTACAATACAATATCATTTTGTTATAAAGCAAGACTGTTGCTTAGTTTCCACTGACACACACCCTTTTAACAAAGCTGCTGAAATTGAGTTCCGATGTTGCTACAAGGTTGTGTGTTAGCGGCCTGTGTGTTAGTGATCTAATGTAAACATCAGTCTCAAGTAATTGTCGGTCTCCAATACGCCCCTGTTCTGCTGGCAAATATTGTAAATAAACTAACTGATGTTTTACGGTACTTGTGATGGAAATGTACCTCAGTGATACTTTATACATGAACTAATCAGCCCTGTGTGAATTATTAAAAGGCACGGTGAATTATTCTGGTTCATGTGATGATGTGGTCAGGGTTGGTGTACATGTAACAGGTCAGAATATATTATTAATAAAGAGTCTAGTCGTGACACACCAAGATTTAAATACCCTCAAGACCCAACACATCAGTTCTTTGATTCGGGGGAGCAGTGTCTGTTGAACCACCATAAAAAGGCAACAATTCGCTTGAATAAAAAAAAAAAAAAACAAGTAAATGGAGAAGAGACAGTTACTCTGTTTTCCTTAAATAAAATGACTCCTAAAAGGCTAGCTAACTAAAACCTTGCACCAACAATCAAAATCTCATTAAAACCCTTTCTAAGTAGATGTAAAGAAGCCTAAGCCCTTGACAATCAGTCCTCCCTCTGTTGTGGTTTCAGCTTGTCCATTTCATATATTGTCCTTTTGTAATCCATGTCTCTATTGTTGACAGCGGAGGGCTCAGCAGGGGAGACTACAAAAGAAAACCAACACAAATAACAGGCCAGTGGATGCATGCATTAAAGTAGAGCAATGAGCACATAAAAGCAAAATAAATAAAACAGCAGCACAAACGTATTAAAAATTCCACTTATCTTCTGCAAGGGAGTGGCAGGATCCTCCAGGCCAGCTTGCTTTGACAGCTTCATGTAGCTCTTCTACAGCACGAGGGTTCCTAGGCGTCTCCTGTGACCCTCAGAGGCGGTGGTGCTGCAGAAACTTGGCTGCTAGTCAGTAGTGGAGTCTGTTGTGCTTCTGACCGGTGCCAAAGCTCCGACGAGCAGAACACTGACCATTTCCTTGCCGTGCTTGTGCACTGCCTTCTTTAGAGTGGACAGAACAGGGTGTGATCATGTTATCCCCAAAGAGAAGGACAGTGTGTGCGAATCGTGAATGAGCCAGTTTTTAAAACGATTTTCCCACCCGGGCCAGACTATGTGGGGGCCCAGACAAATCCATTACTTTTTTTTCGATCTCAATTTTTTCTACCTAAGCCCAACCCACTGTAATAACAAAACATATCATAAGGATATAAACATATGAGCCATCACTAACCAGCGGCGACTGGTAAAATAAATCATAGCAAAGCCTGTCAGTCAAAATGCACATTAGCAAAACTGATTTTAATATTATATTTGTGTGTGTATATATATATATATATGTGTGTGTGTGTGTGTGTGTGTGTGTGTGTGTGTATATATATGTATATATGTGTGTGTGTGTGTATACATATAATATATATGTATATATATAATATTAATACACAGCTCAGGTACTAATATAGTAATTACAACCATATTTATAAATACTGAATTTGCAAAAGAGACTAGAGTCTGACATTGTTTTTCATCTATAATTGAGCTTGTTTTATTATTATTATTATTATTATTATTATTATTATTATTATTATTATTATTATTATTTAGCAGACTCTTTTGTCCAAAATTGCTGCATTGCAACAATACAACCCTATGTGTGTCAGCTGTGTTATTACAGTGTAATTACAGTCTATAGAGAGACTAAATATAAAGAATCTTCCTATATGTCACGCCCCCACCAGAACTTCTTATGTTTTTCTTTCTATGCTTTGGCTGCTGCATATTGTCAGCAACCCTACAGAGCAGATGTTTATCGCAAAGGGTCCTTTCAGCCTGGCAAAATAATCAAAATGCAAAGCAGAATCAGTGAACTGTGAATGCACTGTGACTATGCTATTGCTGTTCTCTGTAAGTAACCTGGTGGTTGTGTCTATTTGCAGCGTTACCATTTGATTCAGTGGTTGCTCTCCTTTTTTCTGTGTGAATGTGCCTTCATGCTGGTTTACACGTTCTGTGGTGTTGGTGTTTCATGTGGTTTAAGAAAACAGCTTGTATTCTTGTACACGTGAATTAGCGCTTTGCGTGATTTTGCTGTCAGGAAATCAAACAATGAAGCAATCTGAACCACCTTTTCTCACAGGAAAACCTCCCTTCAATTTACAGTTTTTCTGGATTGCTAAATCGATGTTAATGAAACTGTGGTCAAAGACATCAATACCAAAACCTGCACAGCCAGAACTGCATTGTTTTTTTTTTGCATAACTATAAGTGGTTCTTTTTACACAAAATGCAAATCTTAAACAAGTATTTGCAAAACAAAGATGCATTTGAATGAATCTCGTTACAGTTTTTCTCCATTGATTTGGCGCATTTTTTAAAACAAAGTTCCATGTTCTCAAAACAGTTAACACAACCATCTAAACAGACTTTCACTTTGCAAAATAGCTCAACTCCATTGCAAACTGCAGTATTGCTTTAATTATCTATAAGCCCCTTCTAAAAATCAAATATTGCCATCAAAATTATACCCACTTGTCATCTATTGATTAGCTCATTTCTTCAAGTTTTTCCATAAAGGTGAAGCAAATGTAAAATATCAGTCTCAGAATGTTTAGCAATCTACTTTTTACTGTATTTACATTTTTCTCTTATGCAAGACATGTCTATCTGTTTATGTATTTGTAAACTGTATTACGTATGTGACACATACGTCTATTTTTCTTGTTGATTTAGGTATAAATATCATTGAAGAATTACACATCAAATCATGGTTTGCTTCAAAAGAATAAAAAAAACCTACGTGAGTGCTGGAGCCATCCTTGCACGTGTCTGTCATTATGTTTTCACTGGCCTCTTCCATGGCCTGGAGAAGCATTGCCCTTTCATAAGTGTTGCAGTCTTCACTTTCCACCTCCAGGATGAGAAAAACTCCTCGACGGGATTCAAAAAGGGAGAGTATAGTGGAGGTAACACCATTACAAAATGTGGATGGGCTTGAAACCACTCACTCACCAGTGCTGCATGGTGGAAACAGACATTGTCCCTCACTATAACAAACCTGGTCAATTCCAACCCATCCAGCTCTCTCTCTTCTGGAGGAATGAGGTTCCCATTGTGGGTATCCAGAAAGAGCAGCATCCGTGCAGGGTTGTAGGGGCCCAAAATGGCATTACAAGCCACTGATGAGTGAGGCTGGCATCAAGCTCCATTGTCCTCTAGGAGAACATACGGCACAATTAGTAATTACAGTAGTAACATTACACCTTCCAGAATACAGTAATTTCACAGTAATTAAACAAATAAGGTAGTTACGTTGTTTACGCTATCATGTATGCAATTGAACAGAGAGGAATACAAAAAATTACTTACTTGAAAATAATGAAACCTTGCCTCCTTCACTCTGGCAGACTTTCTTTCGGCACCCTGTAGCCCTGCTTCATTGGGATGGCATTCCTCCTTCACTCTGGCAGACTTTCTTTTGGCACCCTGTAGCCGTGCTTCATTGGGATGGCATTCCTCCTTCACTCTGGCAGACTTTCTTTCGGCACCCTGTAGCCCTGCTTCATTGGAATGACATTCCTCCTTCACTCTGGCAGACTTTCTTTCGGCACCCTGTAGCCCTGCTTCATTGGGATGGCATTCCTCCTTCACTCTGGCAGACTTTCTTTCGGCACCCTGTAGCCCTGCTTCATTGGGATGGCATTCCTCCTTCACTCTGGCAGACTTTCTTTCGGCACCCTGTAGCCGTGCTTCATTGGGATGGCATTCCTCCTTCACTCTGGCAGACTTTCTTTCGGCACCCTGTAGCCGTGCTTCATTGGGATGGCATTCCTCCTTCACTCTGGCAGACTTTCTTTCGGCACCCTGTAGCCCTGCTTCATTGGAATGACATTCCTCCTTCACTCTGGCAGACTTTCTTTCGGCACCCTGTAGCCCTGCTTCATTGGGATGGCATTCCTCCTTCACTCTGGCAGACTTTCTTTTGGCACCCTGTAGCCGTGCTTCATTGGGATGGCATTCCTCCTTCACTCTGGCAGACTTTCTTTCGGTACCCTGTAGCCGTGCTTCATTGGGATGGCATTCCTCCTTCACTCTGGCAGACTTTCTTTTGGCACCCTGTAGCCCTGCTTCTTTAGGTTGGCATTCCTTTTCAGGACATGATCAATTGTGGCTAAACTACAATGATGAATGCTGGTGAAAACTCCATTGTCCTGGATGATTCTCTGCTGTATATTTATCAAACCGATGGCATTGTTTTGGATGACCATATCTACTATTGCTGTTTCTTGTTGCTCAGTGAAGAACAATTCTCTATATATGTAATTGTAATGTAATGCTTTTTGAGTGCTTATGAATGCATTATGAATGTGTTATGAAGATACAGTTAATGTAAATCATTACTGAACAAATTACTGTATAATTTTCCCTATAGTACTGTAAAGTATATGTAAGATTCAAAACCATTGTGTAATATACAGCAATGTAAAATCCACAGTAGTTGTTCACACCTTGCAATGGCCACTTACCTATTTTCATTCTTGAATGTGCAAATGCTTGAAGCTACTGTAGATCTGTTCGCATTTGGCTGGACCCTCTGCCCAGTCTCTCCCAAGGATAGACCATGACTAATGACATGATCAATTATAGTTGCCCCCAAGTCATTTGAGATTCTTCTTCTGACTTGCCCTCTTCCTCACCCTCTTCCTCTACCTCCTCCTCTACCTCCTCCTCTGCCTCCTCCTCTTCCTCCAGCTTTCTCTTGCTGTATTTGGTCCTACTCCATTGCTTGCCAACAAATTTTAGTTCACATGTCACTCCTTTTATACATAATGGAGGGCTGATTGATGATTGAGTGTTGTGTGAATGTATCCACCTGACATAATTGTACTTGAGATTGAGAACATGTAATTGTAAATGTGACATCTAGGTATAGTCGACCAGGTGAAGTAGTAGGACCTAAAACACTGGAAACATTTAAAAAAAGACGCTTTTAAATGAATTCCCCCAGTAGGGGAGAATGGGATGCTAAAAAGGGACGAGCCTCGATGGGCCGAATGGCCTTTTCTCATTCCCTTTTCTTATGTTCTTATGTATGTGTGTGTGTGTATTGGGGGTATGGGTTAAAAGCAGTCTTCAAGTTTAAAGTGAAATGGCAATGCAATTAGTAAAGTGCAAACAATTGTAAAAATCTGCCTTAAAAAGTAAACAGCTGTGCCTAGTGCCGACGGCTGATTGAGAGTGAGTGCCTGAACTTGACTGGGGTGGAAAATTCCAGACCCACTCCCTGATCGGGGCTTATCGGCTTCTCATCTCATTTGCCATTTCCATCAGAAGGCAGAGCAGGAATTAGACATGACTTAAACCCGGCTTCCTTCAGAACGCACTGCTGGTGTCCCTGCATTAAGCATTGTTTTTCACAATGTTTTATTTTTTTTTTGCAATGCTTGTTCCTGCTTGCTGTCAGATAAAGCATGACTTCTGGTAAAGTGATTGCACAACTTTATGCTTGGCCCTGATTGCATCCTTGCTGGAACAATCACACACTTCCCACACTGGGCTTGGGATAAGGGGGCCGCTGCTTCGGCTGTCTTATTGTGAGAGTCTAATCTTCACCTGAGGCTGCTGACATGTCAAGACCAGTTTCAGTTAGAAAAGCAAAAGAAAAAATACTTCATTTTTTGACACTAGATCTATTAAAGGCACATATATGTCTTTCTTAGTATGTTTTTATTTTGACAGATAAATAAATTAACAATATTTTTCATTTCAATGCGCTGAGAATATCAAGCAGGTATAAAGCATACCATTTAATAAATGGAATCCTCCCTGGCAATTTGTTCTGTAGATATCAGTATAAGGATGAGTTCTGTCAGATGTCTTGCTTTACTTTTAGGAAATCAAATGCACAGTGCAAATGGATGTATGTTTCTGTCTACCGATGCTTTTGACACTGTACAAATCATCCAGCAATCCAATCCAACACATAAACATTAATACAGGTCCCACAGAGTAATGTAATAATCCAGTGTGTGCCTTACAGGCATGTGCTGTACATGGCCAGGCTCAGCAGGTGGAGGGTATAGACTTCTACAGACACCAGTCAGGCTTGTGCATTCCCATCCCTGGACTTGTTGAGGTCCCTGAACCTGATTCCACATCCAGTTATTGAACTGCTTGTAACCGTGCAGCATCGGCGTTGCAACATATTCATAATAACATCTATTTATTCCAAATGCGAGGCAGCAGAAAGGAGCTAATGCACCACGGTGGAGAAAAGGGTACTTTTATGATGCCAGAGGTGGGTTTCGGGCAGATGAGATAAGATGGAGGAGGGTCTCGCATAGAAGAATGGCTGGCTGTGTAAATACAGACAGGTACATTGCAAGGTGGGAAGTCACAGCCCTGGCCTCACACAGTTCATTAACCTGCAGCTCTTTTCATTTCCTAATCAAGCTGGTGAGATCAGTAGAGAGAGGGCTGCTCCGGAGTGATATTAAAAGCAGAGCGTAACGTGAGGTCAAAGTCCTGCTACACTGCTCTGGCTCATGGGAAGTGTCACATGATATGATCACAATATTTCCAGACCACTGGGTTTGAGATAACCATGGGGTGATGTTTTTATTATTATTATTATTATTATTATTATTATTATTATTATTATTATTATTATTATTATTATTATTGTGAAGCTGAGACACTATAAAGCACATTTGCAGTGTGAGATTCAGAGGTATGAAAACCATTCAAAGTTTATGAATGGTCTTTGACAGCCGTAATGTGTTTTTTCATTTCAAAGGCCTGAATTGAATAGCTATGATTGTGGGCCACTCAAAGTAACTACACTGCAAATACGTGTAATGGAGCATTTTCCAATGCGTTTGATTTACAAAAAACAAAGTGTTATTACTTCGAAGGCATTACTAATGGCTTGTGACAGTCCTGCTTATTGCCTGCCAGTACTCTTCTGGAGCAATCGCTGTTTACTTTATAAATGGGTTGTGGAGTACATGTTTACTGCCTTTTTTATGTGCTTGTGAGTCAGCAGTGAAGGAGGCAGTCCCCTGTAACCAGTGAACGCTGTGCAAATGAAGCCTGTTTGGCTTGGCTGTGCTCTCGGGTTCCAGTTCAAATCACACAGCTTGTTTCTACTTAACCTTTTCTCTTCCACAGCAAAACTAAGGCTACACCCCTCCTGTGTGCTATATAAAAAGATACAATCGACGAGAAAGCTCTTCGGGATAATGATACAGTAGGTATGTTAGCTGAAAACAGATTTCTAAGTGGTCAACTGCAAACCATAAAAGATATTTTAAAATATGTTTTGCATTAATGTAAAGTTTCCACTTGCAACACTGTTTCTGCAACTCACAGAGAAAAATAGCAACTACAAGTGTACCCCCACACACAGTACATATCAGTGCAAACACCCACTATACTGTAAACACCATTAAACACTGCATGTATACCCACACACTCACAGCACATAATAAACACCCACTATACTATAAACACCATTAAACACCTGCATGTATACCCACACACTCACAACACACAATAAACACCCACTATACTATAAACACCATTAAACACCTGCAT
>NC_054538.1:78653177-78748177 GCF_017654505.1 Polyodon spathula | reverse complement strand
AACTTTAGCATAACCGAGGCAGATGTGTTAAAGGGACTAGGAGCTCTTAAAATATACAAATCCCCTGGGCCAGATGAGATCCTCCCAATAGTACTCAAAGAAATGAAAGAAGTTATTTACAAACCGCTAACCAAGATCATGCAGCAGTCTCTTGACACAGGGGTTGTACCAAGAGACTGGAAAATTTCAAATGTAATACCGATCCACAAATAGGGAAACAAAACCGAACCAGGTAACTACAGACCAATAAGCCTGACTTCTATTATATGCAAACTTATGGAAACTATAATAAGATCCAAAATGGAAAATGACCTGTATGGTAACAGTATCCTGGGAAACAGTCAACATGGTTTTAGGAAAGGGAGATTGTATCTAACTAACCTGCTTGATTTTTTTCATATCATTTGTGAATTTGCATGGGGATTTTGTAGTTTTCCCATGCCTTTCCCATGGTTATAGTAATGCATTTACCACGTTGTAGCATGCCTTGTTATTTACTTTACCATACCTCTCTGAGCTACACAATGCTTACCTGTGATTTACTATACCTCTCTGAGCTACACAATGCTTACCTCTGCTTCACCACGCTTTAACTATACCTCATTTCCTTTTGCTTTGTTTTTACAGTGACTGTGTTAAAGGCATTTCCAGAGAGACAGTTGCAGTTATTAAAAGCTGTCCTGCATGTTTAAAGTTTTGCAAACAGGATACATTCATAGGACACCTCTTCACGTAAAGCTGTCAGCCTGAGAAAACAGAAGCGCTTCGCTTCAGTGAGAATGTCAGCCCAGTCACGCTGCAGAGATGGATTTGCATAGATCCCAACAAGAGCGCTTATTGAGCACCTGGCTCAGAGATGTGACTGCGCCCCACTTACTAGAGTTCACGACCTGGAGCCCCAGTCACGCAGAGGGTGACACGTTTAAATAAACCACAAGGCAGCCAGTGAGAAAGACAAGGTCTCACGAGAAAAGCAGTCTGAAAACCCTTCTTTTATTAACTGGACACATTTCATTAGGCGCAATATGATGTTGCAATAAAAATAAACTTGATCATAAAATAGTATTGTATTACTGCATGGGCAGTCAAGGCATTTACTCCAGTCCTGCCATTTATCTACTTGTTTCTTAAAGGAGAAAGTTCATGATCATGTTGCAAACTGCCAAAGAAACAGAATACTTGGTTTTTTAGGTATAGTTTTGTTCAATTCAAACTGCTGGATTTTGTTGTTCATGCGTCTTTGCCTTCAGAATCAGGCTCTCTGTGTAATGTGGCATGTTACAAATAAAACTCTGTGGTCGGCCCCCCCTTTTTGCCTGGTCTTTTATTTTTCAGTTGTCATATAGGCCTATGCTAGGAACTGGATGGATTAATAACTATGTTGGCTCAGCCATAGGAATCCTGATGAAGTCTAATAATCACGTTCTGAACAGCTAATCCCTCATGTCAGGCTGATTTCCATATTGAAAGCATTATTTATGAGAAAAGGTAATTATTGCACAAACAGGAAAGAGCATCCTTCTCTTTTCCATTGAAACTGATTTGACTTGCTCCAGAATCTTCCACTCTTGTTTGGGAAGAGTGAATCAACAGGCATGTTCATTCTGGAAAAGCACCAGGTTTATAAGTGAAACCCTTCAAAATCATCTATACAAATGTGTGTTACACTTCAGAGCGATTTATTTGTTTCCTGATAAATAGGAAAATGTAATGATATGAAATCATCTAAACTACTTATTAATGGGTGTGGCAAAGTGACCCTCCCCTGTGTGTATTTTGTGTTGTATGTTGTGTGTTAATGTTGGTGTATAGTCATTGGTACACGGGATATAAACAGGTCTGTGTAACACAAGTGTTTAAAATGTATATTTGTATTTAGGCATGAGGATTGCACAGCACTTCACATGCAAGTAAAACGTAATAATATGTGAGCACGGGGAATTGCACTTTATTAATTCACGTGCAGTTGTACCGAGACTCCAATTGAATGATTGATTAGCAATCGAGTCTCGGTACTTTTTCACTCACTCGGGGTTGTGTGTTTGGTGAGTGGAGAATGGGATTGGAGACGGAGGTAATAATCAAAATAATAGTTAAAATATCAGCTCACCATGTTTGTATTTGTAGTCCGTTTTGTCTATTTATTTTGGCGAAAGTGCCGTGTCCTGCTTTGTTTGTCTTTACAACCTTTTATTTTCTTTTCTGTCTGTTTGCTATTAAATGCTGAGCGAAACCAATCGCTCAGCTCCACCCAACTCCACCTCTCTGTTGTTTATTTCCTGGTTCCTGTTTCTGGTATGATGTCACCTACTACAGCCATCTTTGTGACAATGGGAAACAGACAAGAAAGACTGAATTAGCTAACATCAATATTTGAACGTGCTATAAGTGCAAGGACCTTTCAGAACGAACTCACACTGGATGACGAATTCAAGAACATTCTTTTAGCACCTTAAAAACAAAGGCTGGTGGGTTAACATTTGTATTTGGCTGTGTGTTTGTATGCGTGCATATTTGACATTCTGAATAGTCACGGAGTTTGTTGTTGAAAACAAAGCATAATTTGTTTAGAAAGATTGCACATACAGTGGAAAAGCACATGGAGCAAAAACTACACATTCTGCCTGTTTCCAAAGGGCTCATATAATTAGAACCATTGGTTCTGACACCCTTATGGCATGTCTCCTTCCGATTGTGCAAGTGGACTGTATTCATCTAAATGGGCTTCTACACCAACTGCTCTACTACTTTGAAAGCACCACATCATACTGCATTATAGTGGCAGTAAAGGCACTGCAGTTGTATTCACTGCAGCAGTGGGCTTATGCTTCTATGTGATTATTTTTCTTTGGTTTTTGTGATGAATACCGACGCTCACAAGTGGTGCATGAATTGGGCATGAGACAGTTAAGAGAATGCTAGGAGAATGCTATCACACTGTTGTGCAATAATTCTGAGCTGCATCACAGGGTGGACTGTCTGCTGTTCTGCATGATGGATGGCAGTGAAAGCTTTATGCACGATATGTGAGAGAATTTAAAGACTCCCAGGTCGACCCCAGCTCCTCATAATTTACAGCAGGAGGCATGGAGTGAAGGTTGGGACATCAATTAGACTCTAATTCTACAGAGTTTAAACACTGGATGAAATGGACAGAAACATGCAAGGCTCCCAAATAAATCAATCATTTTGTAGATGGAACACAATGCTCTTTATTCAACAGACAGCAACAGCAAACACACTACACTTTCTCATAAACCAGATGAGGATAACCCCACATCTGTTACATCCAGTTTGGACAAGCCACTTAGCAAAACAAGGATATTTTATAATTTCTGTGTGACCAAGTTTGCTGCATGCTATGGCAACTGACATCACAATGATCAAGTCAATTATCTAGTATTTATAGTATTTGTTTGACAGCCCAGCTCTAGTGATTCCAGCAGAGTGTCTCTGAAGGAATGCTCAGATAAAAGATAGGGGTACAGGCTTGTGCTGAGGGGAATGACAGCTTGCAGCCAGGTCTAGAGCAACCGACTTAACATTGCATTGAATTCCTGTACTTGCAGCTAAAAGCCATTAGTGCAGTAGAATAGCTCTTCTGGAAGAGGTGGAGAAGGTAAAGGAGTGGCGAGGCAGACTCTGCCACTCCTTCAGAAGAGACAAAGGAATGCGCCCTGTATGGGACTCATCATTTACCATACACAAGAGTCCATGAATCTATGCCATCATGCTAGCTATAATACTGTAGTGTTGCAAAATATGAATCTGTAATAATGGTGGGCTATAGTTATTGGATTCCTGGAGTTTTCTTATGGAATTCCAGATCTTAGATAAAGATAGAAACAATTCATACTTGCCAGTACATTGGCTAGGTATTGAAGTGTGAGGAGCGATCAGGGCAGACT
This sequence comes from Polyodon spathula, assembly GCF_017654505.1. Classification (NCBI taxonomy): domain Eukaryota; kingdom Metazoa; phylum Chordata; class Actinopteri; order Acipenseriformes; family Polyodontidae; genus Polyodon; species Polyodon spathula. The sequence continues at coordinate 78,744,269 of NC_054538.1, read as the reverse complement.
CAACTCAGGATGAGAGAGGCTTCACTCAACAGCAGTCAAGCGCAGAACTGATGCCTGCTTGTTGCAGTGCATGTGTGTATTTTTAACAGGGGCTGCATGTTTTGCAGTCTAGACATGCCTTTCTATGCATTAAAATTCAGTCTTAATCTTTGTGTTAAAAATCTTGGTAACCATTTACATTAAGTGTCTCTAATTACTGCATATTTACATAATAGTTACTTAGTAAATACATGTGTAATTATAATGTTGTTATGCATAGTTACAATGTACTTAATGTGTAATTTTTTTACACATTACACAAACCTAAGCCTAAGCCTTACCCTAACCCTAACCCTAACCCTAACTCTAAACCCAACTTTAACCTAACCCTAACCCTAACCCTAACTCTAAACCCAACTCTAACCTAATTCTAACCCTAACCCTAACCATTTTCTGATACAATTGTGTACTTACATATATTATTCAAAAAGACAACAGGCTATGCAGAACAAATGATTTACTGTCAAGATTGTAAACAAATATACTTCTATCTCTAAACCAACTGGTTATTGAAAGGATTTTGGTTTGTGACTGTGTTTTCAAACACAGAAAGAACTCTCACGTTGCTGTGCCTGTTGGTTTATATAACCTCTGTTTTATCTATAAACAAATGGGAAAGCTCTCATAAAGTAAAAAAAAACAAACAATGGCATGCGATTCACTGGAGACTGAGGAATTACTCCTAGTCTTTATACATTGTTCCTGGGTCTAAAGGAATTAGTCCTAGTCTTTATACATTGTTCCCGGTTCTAAAGGAATTAGTCCTAGTCTTTATACATTGTTCCCGTTTCTAAAGGAATTAGTCCTAGTCTTTATACATTGTTCCTGGTTCTAAAGGAATTAGTCCTAGTCTTTATACATTGTTCCCGTTTCTAAAGGAATTAGTCCTAGTCTTTATACATTGTTCCTGGTTATAAATGGACCAGTCCTAGTCTTTATACATTGTTCCTGGTTCTAAAGGAACCAGTCCTAGTCTTTATACATTGTTCCTGGTCCTAAAGGAATTAGTCCTAGTTGTTAACATAACACAGGATCACAACATAACACAACAGTGATGCAAAAACTAAAAGGTCAATGCCCTGGAGTGGCCCAGTCAAAGCTCGGACCTAAATCCAATTGAGAATATGTGGAAAGAGCTGAAATTGCTGTTCACCAAAGGTCCCCATCCAATTTGACGGAGATTGAGCAATTTTGCAAAGAAGAATGGGCAAAAATTGCAGTGTCCAGATTTGCAAAGCTGGTAGTGACTTATTCAAATAGACTCATGGCTGCAATTGCTGCAAAAGGTGCCTCTATCAAATATTTGACTCAAGGGGGTGAATACCTATGCAAAAAGTCCAAGGGGGGTGAATACTTTTGAGAGACACTGTAGTGAATGCTGGGACGATCTTGATCCAGTTCAGGACTGCTGCATTGGCGATGTGCACTCTGTCCTTTCATGGGGAGTGGGTGTTATTAGTAGAACTGTGTTATTGTTATTTCATGAAAAAAATCACAAATGTGAAATCTTCAAAGGAATCCTGCTTGATAACAGGGTAGTCTGTGTTTCTGCATAATGTTTATGTACAGAAATCGATATGCTCACAACAATATAAACATTTCCACTCTACAGAAATTCATTTACGTTAGCAAGATGATTAGAGGATTTTTTAAAGCAGAATAACTAGGTTTGCTACTTTTCAATATTAATTGGTAAAACTCATTAAACGTTGAATTCCTAAAAAATATGAGTTTGATAAATTTATACAAAATAAAAATAAAACCACTTTTTTTAACCAATATTTTTTTATTTTCTTACCAAAAATAATAATTTAGAAATCCTCTCTAGTTTGTGTAGTTTTTATACTCGCTGATTGTCTCCGTTCCGCTGTGAATGGCTGGGGGTCACTGTCAGTCATCTCAGTGGTCCGTTAGTATTGTAGTTTCACCCTGTTTTGACAGATCTCGTTGACTGAAGCACTGCTAGAATGCTCTCATTTGTTTAAATGACTGTCAGTCATCAAGACCTGTGCCGACCGTGGACTTTCATTCAAAATGCCTACTTTGAAATTAGCGGGTTAGGGTGTAGGTAGTCATTTGCTATAGGTATACGGAATATGAAAAATGAGAAAAAATCTGGTTGTTTAGAGGATTTATACTGGACCCTGACGCCCCCGATAAAACGAGGGAGTGCTTGTACATTATTTATTTGTTAGCCTATCTATTTTTCTATGGGTCTCTCGCTGTATTGTGACCCCTGATATATAGAAGATTTATATTGGACCCCGACACCAGCAATATATCGAGTGGGTGGTGTAGTTTGATTTGAAAATGGGGCAGAAGAGGAAAACATTGAATGAATATTGTGCACAAACCCTGGCTGACAGCTGAAATCTCTGCGGCAGGACAAAGTGGATTGCCTTCCAGGGACTCTCAGTCCAGCTGTGCTGAAGCAGGAGAGGGGTGGAGCTCAGACTCAGAATAATAAGTGCAAGTTAGTTCTGTTCAACTATTTAATGTTTGGTTCTGTGCATATTATATTTACTTGTAAATGATATGATAAAGGGGTTTCGCTAAATGAGACATTTTTCAATGGCATAATTGAAAAATAAAGATAGAAAAAAACGTCAATTCTTTCTAAAATAAGTGTTGATATTAATCGTCGATTTGGCAAAAAAGTAAAAAACGAATAGTAGCAAGCCTAATAATAACTGATATCTGATTATAGTGAATCCGAATGTTCAGTTATAAAAATAATGAAATATGAAAAGTGCTCTGGGACATTTAACTTCGTCACTCGCATTATTTCTCTAGGTAGGACATTCACATCCTGTTCCACCACCAAATACTACAGTAAAAAGTGTTGAAATTCAATATAAATCCTTCCTGAAATAATAGTATAGTATGAAGTTCATCCTAACATCTACAATATTCATAAAATCTCGGCTTTATTTTCTCCTATTGATTTTTATGATGATACTGGATTCAAAATGTTCCGAGCAGGATCTTGTACCCTGTGGTGCATCAGCTTAAGTTACAAAGAGAAATTTCTACATGTTTTTACAAAAGCTTGCCACCTTAGAATCTATTATGCTTGTTTTTTGTAATTACTTCTTCTAACCCCTGATAAACTGGAAGTTCCATCACTGACTCACACACCAATCCTCCAGATCAACGAACCATCTCAACGGATCCAATAGAACATCAATTCTAATTCGCAGTATGCTTACACACAGATGTAGGAGCAGTCCCTTATTTTCATTTCCCTTGAAGGTCCTGCTGGACTCATGATAACCTATCTACCGTGACAATAATTAAAAGCTCCAGCCGTCAGAACAGAATGAGTCTCCGGAGTGTGGCTCTCTCTGCGGCATCAGAGCCTGTAACGTGTTCCCACACAAGACTCTACAGGATTCATACCCAATGTTGAAGACATCATCACATACAAATCAACCCTTTTCAAAGACACACATTATGATCTAGTGTTCAACTGCATGGCAAATTAGGTCCCAAAGCACCAGAGTATCTTAGAATACAACAATTGTTATCAGATTTCATCTTCAATCACTCAGTCACAAACATTTAGTCTGATCGGACTGTCTGTCAATATTTTTTTTTTTTTTTTAAGACCAATTTGGTGAGGATAAGTTTGCTATAAGATGTTCCACCAAAAAGTGTAACTTACATACAAGGAAAAGTTTACGAACGAGACGAGGATGTTCGGTGCATTGGAGCGCATCTGTATAAATCTGGCAGCACTGACAGATACAAAAGTATTTATTTACTTTGGTTTGTTAACAGAAAAGTTCAAGATGAGGAAAGGGACTAACGGGGGACCAGTGGTTTCTAGCAATGCTCTTGCTGCCCTGTGCGCTGGGTATTTACACAGGGCTGAGAGCTATGAAGTTATCCCTTGTTGTGGATAAGGATGCTACAAATTCAATTCCTGCCTAATCAGGGCAGTGCATCTGGCTTCCATTTGTGTAATGCTTTGCAGATAAGCAGGATGACAAGCGAGCAGGAATGTGGGTTGCAGCTTTGGCAGGTTTCTATTTCATTAGGCCCACAGCCATGCATGATAACACTGTGTTATGACTTGTGGCTCTTACAGGGGGTTTCCAGGTTCTTAAGGCATCCTTGCTCACGATAATCGAAGGCTCTGTTTGTCTGCATCCCACATTGCTTTCTTTCTTTGATTAAACTCTAGGGCTTGAGTGCAAACTTCTGTTTTTCCTGATTCTTTGTCAAGGTTCACATGCAAGTTTTTTTTTTTGGTTTGCAATGGTATTTCCAGTCATTAAAAAAATAAATAAATAAAAAATACACCTCTTCTTGGTTCTGGCTACCTGTGTATATGTGAAATCTATATTGTGTTAAATTGCGTGTTATATTTGTTCATCTAATAAAAAATATATATGGAAATATAGAAACATTAAAACATTGTAGCACTGCTGTTTGCATTTGTACCGATCCCAAAGTTTTCCGACTCCGATTTTCAGCACTGGACATTCAGGAGTTATAACAATTCATAATAGTCAATGGCCAGGAGGCATCTTTTAGATCAGGGGTTGCTACCGTCCCAGTCCTGGTCTGTGTTCTAACCCTCTCCTGAATTATTTAATTGAACAAGTTAAACTCCAGACTGCAGACCCTTATTTCACTTTACCGGTTAAACCTGGAATGGAATGGTCCTCCAGGAGCATGATTGTCCACTCTTTGCTCTAGAAGTACTATCTGAACATGTCTCCAATTAATCTTCAAATGGTACCGAACCTACCAATAACCCAGACGTGAGGGGTCACCATATTGTCATCTGTGGTCAGTTTCTGCTTTCAGCACTATGTACTGAAGAAGGCGTAGGGAGTGGTGAGGGAAGATTTAATGTCATAAATGCGTCATACACGCCTTGGGGTCAAAATTGTTTACAGAGATTGGGGGAGGCTGGAGGGCAAGATGAAGGGCTTGTCAGGAGCTTATCTGCTACAATTTTGCTTATTTTAGATAAAACTGGGACACTGCATTTTTTTTATCTCTTTGAAATATCCAGCTAACAAAACATAGCTTTAGCTCTAACCTAGAGGATGAAAAATCTGATTTCAACATGGACGCTCTGAAGGTACCTGTTTTTATTCTCCAAACACAGCAGAAATATATTTTGAAACATGTGGTAAAATCTGATGCTAACTGTATTCATTGAGTATGACTGTGACAGGGAGAGAAGGAATCTGAGCTGCAGGTCTCCCTCCCGACCATAAAGGGCACTGTGTAAGGTTGGTGGTATGCTTTCCAATAGATGAGGTGGCATGATGGTAGGTGGCAACCAGAAGTCAGCCATTTTGGAGCTGTGAATTTGCTACACAAATCCATTTTGATCAGCTGCAGGGCAGGCAGCGATTGGATAGATCGTGATTCCAGGCTGATCAAGGGAGGAGATTGACAATACAAAGGGGACCCTGCTACATGAGTGTCATGTAGCAGGGTCATGTAGCAAGTGTCATGTAGCAAGTGTCTCTGATCACACAACCCCTGAACCCACTGCCCTGGATGAGACTCCAATCTATTGCAAGTGTCTCTGATCACACAACATGTCAAACCACTGCCCTGGACAAGACTGATCCATTACAAGTGTCTCTGACCACACAACCCCTGAACTCACTACCGTGGACGAGACTCCGATCCATTACAAGTGTCTCTGATTATACAGCCCCTAGGGGGTTTGTATTTACATAAAGGCAGTGTTACTTAATTTAAAAGATGAGCCAAAAGCTAGGCTATCGCACAGACACCAATTTCTGAGCACGTAGCAGATATCAGATGTCTTCAGTTAAGATTAATGTTGCCCGCAGAATCTCCCTACGGGCAAAATCACTATCTGGAGGTAAACAAAGAAAAAACATTCTTTCTGCTTTACTGCACCCCACATGCATATTTAACTACAAAAAACCCTGCTGTGATTACCTAAAGGCACAACAAGGTGTGACCCTGGGGATTTGGAAACAGGTAAAAAAAATCATCAAGTGCACAGTAAGCTTCAGGAGTCCTCAAGAATGTGAGTGGTTAATGATAGCTCAGGGCAGCTATTCATGAGGAGCAGTCTGGGCTCTGACAGTTGGCTGTGGTTCAGTTAGTGCTGTGTATGAGCAGAAATAAATGCAAGGGGAATGTTTATGTAGCTGATCAGCTGATGTTTTGTTGGCAGGTGCTTGTCGCTTGCCTGTGAAGATTCCAGCCGTGATTCAGCTGGTATTGACATGAACATTGGTGTTGTTTCGTATTGAAAGTTTATTTTTAAAGTTTTCCTTTGGAAATCTGATTGTATTGTATTGCAGCGCAAAAACAGATTCTACCCTACAACCATGCAAGACCATTCAAAAAGTGAGTTCTGCATTTGAGCATGACCATAATCACAGTCAATATTAAATCAGCACATCACCATCTCTGCTTAAACTTTTATTCCGTGTCCCGTATGCAACTATAAATCAGAAAAAATTGAGGGAGGATGAAGGATCGTTTAAAAAATCAGGTTCTTTATTATTTAAAATCCATGATGTCAAATCCGAGACTCATAGAGACCCCGGGAAAATATATCAACGTTTAGGCGTTTAGCTTTTGTCAAGACAATTAAGGTGATTCAAAACACAGTTTCATTTTCTGCTAGATTTTTTAAATGGTAATGGGCACAGTCCCCAACTGTCCATTAAATATAAATTGTTTCACATCTTCATTTTTTCTCTTGTTGACTTTATTTTTCCTTGTATGTGTCCTAAATGCAAAATAGTTCAAGTCAATACAAAAAATTAAAAAAAATTCAAATTCAATTAAAAAAAAACATTTCATTTACAGGAGTCAAGACATTTCACTTTGTAATTAATCAATAGATCTGCACAATTAAACAGTCATTCATTTAATTATATTGTATACATTTTCGTTTGAACAGAAATTATATTTTAAGTAAAAATTCAAAACAACAGTGTTATAGGACAGGGATAGAAAAACAAACATTCTGGTTGCTTGTCAGCAGTCACACTGACGAGTTGACTGATGCACAAGAGCAGTATGGGTTATTAAATTTACAAGACCTAAATGGTGAATATATACCTGACGTACTAGAAATGCAGGCTGTTAATTGCAACACATTTCACAAGCTACTGAAAAGTGCTTGAATAACTTTGATGCTGATATTAATGTTGATGTCAGTGCATTTATCTGTATATTTACTGTTTTAAAAAATATCTATACATGTAATTTATAATATATTTCTGTGCACATTCTGCAAAATACAATACTTTTTACTTGTGACACTGCCATGATTTCCGCAATTTTCACAGGGCCTTATGCATAACTCTCAAAAAATTATTTAAGTTTATTTTAGTAAACTCAATCAAAACTCACTTCAACATGGAAGAAACTGAACACAAGAATTGAAACATTTGTCTTTGAATTTAATCAGATCTGTTACATTTCTTGTATTGTTTCTTAACTTTGAACATTTATAAAATAATAATAATAATAATAATAATAATAATAATAATACACAGTAAAGAATTAAACTCAGTAATATCTAGCACAGGACAGCTTTTCTTGTTTTGAATCATTGCACCGTGGTGTCTGACGTTGATTTCTACCCTTTATTTGCTTATTAAGGAGAAAGAAACAACAATTTAAAACAACAACAACAAAACTTTGTTATGACTATATACTCAATTCGATTTTCACTTGAAATGCTGTCATTATCAACAATTCCATTTTAGCCCAGTACAGGGTTACCACATGACTCCATGTACAGTGCCTATAGGAAGTATTCACCCCCCGTGGATGTGTTCACAGTTTTTATGTTACGACCTGAAATCTTGATGGATTTAAATTGTATTTTTTCCTTTGATTTACACAACCTACTCAACACTTTCAATGTGTGAAAAAATGGGGGGGTGAAAAAACAAATCAATTAAAAAAAAATACCTGAAAATCTTCATTAGACAAGTATTCACCCCCTTTGCTATGACACTCCTAAATAATCTCCAGTGCATTCAGAATTCATACAATAAGTTAAATGGAGTCCATCTGTGTGCAATAAAAGTGGTTCAGATTAAACACACCTGTCTCTGTAAGGTCCCACAGTTGGGTAGTGCATTCAAAGCAAATATACTACCATGAAGACCAAGGAGCCTTCAAAACAAAAGGCACAGATCAGAGGAGGGGTATAAAAAGAATTCAAAGTCATTGAATATCCCTTGGAGCACAGTCAAGTCGATCATTGAGAAATGGAAGGTATACAACACCACCCAGAATCTGCTTAGAGCGGGCCTTCCTCCCAAACTAAGCAGCCGGGTAAGAAGGGCATTGGTCAGAGAAGCCACCAAGAGACCAATGACAACTCTGAAAGACCTACAGCGTTCCATGGCTGAGATGAGAGAAACTGTCCATGTGTCAGCAATAGCTGAGGTACTCCACAAATCTGGCCTGTATGGAAGAGTGGCAAGAAGGAAGCCATTTCTGAAAAAAGCCTGTGTAAAATCCTGCTTGGAATTTGCAAAAAGGCATGTGGGAGACTCTGAAAAGATGTGGCAAAAGATTCTGTGGTCTGATGAAACAAAAATTGAACTATTTGGCCTAAATGCAAAGCGTTATGTCTGACGCAAACCCGACACATCCCTACTGTGAAGCATGGTGGTGGCAGCATCATGCTATGGGGATACTTTTCATTGGCAGGGACTGGGAAGCTTGTCAGGGTAGAGGGCAAAACGGATGGTGCTAAATACAGGTAAATCCTTGAGGAAAACCTGCTTCAGTCTGCAAAACACCTAATACTGGGATGGAGATTCACCTTTCAGCAGGACAATGACCTCAAGCACACAGCCAAAGCGACACTGGAGTGGATAAAAAACAAGAAAGTGAATGTCCTAGAGTGGCCCAGTCAAAGCCCGGACTTGAATCCGATTGAGAATCTGTTGCAAAATTTGAAGATTGCTGTCCACCAACAATCCCCATCCAACTTGACAGAGCTTGAACAATTTTGCCAAGAAGAATGGACAAATATTGCACGATCCAGATGTGCAAACCTGGTAGGGTCTTACCCCAAAAGACTCACAGCTGTAATTGCTGCCAAAGGTGGTTCTACCAAGTATTGACTCAGGGGGGTGAATACTTATCTAACTGAGGCAGTTCAATTTTTTAATTTTTCATTAACTGTTGCTTCACAATAAAAATTCTCTTGCCTCTTCAAAGTGTTGAGTAGATTGTGTAAATCAAAGAAAAAAAAAATCCCATTTAAATGCATCAAGATTTCAGGTTGTAACACAACAAACTGTGAAAACATCCAAGGGGGGGTGGATACTTCCTATAGACACTATATGCCAGGATAGTTCAACATTTTCAACTCACATCATCACAATGAACTCTGATATGCTTTACCTGTCTCGGGTACCTTTCACAATAGGACTACACTTACCAGAATGCATTGGGTTGTGAGTTGAAAAGCCTGAACTGTTACAAACAGTCCGAGTGAACATGGAGTCACATGGTAACCCTAACCCAGTAGATGATAGGGCCTGGAATTATTTGTGCAACATGTTTTTGCCACTTGGAAAATCTCAGCCCAGCTGCATCTGACAATAATGTTTGTCAGCAATTCCAATTGACTTCAATCTGACTTCTAAAAGTGCATTCAATTTGAAAGAGCCAGGGGAGCAGGGTTTCTGATTATGTGATTGGATGGTAATGAGGCATAACTAGATATTAATGAACAGTTAAAAATATTGCTGATTTCACACAGCATCAGAACGGGCTACAAAGTATCCTCAGATGTTTCAACATTAACTGATGCCTCCCATCATCTACAGCTTCCTTTGATCTCTAACCTGATTGAAGGCTTCAGCCAGAAATTATTAGCAGAAATAGCTCAAACAAACCCTGTACAGCTGTGGCCAAAGGTTTTGACTTACCCTATAGAATGAACTAATTTCACTCATTAGCTGCATGTCAGGTTTCAATGGCAAGGTAATAAATATACTTCAATGATGTCAGAACTGTGGTGTGCAGGAAAGGCACAGAACTCTTTCGGATCGGTTGATATTTGCCTGGGGAAGTGAAATAAGCACTGGCTGCTTAAATGCCATAAAGACGATTTATTGACTGGAGGTGGTAGAGCGTTTCAACAGCCAGGAGACCGAACACTCAACACACAGTTGATGTTTTTTATTTTTTTTCTTGCCTTTCCAGGAAAATGAAATCTCATTAAAATAACCAGCTGCATATATTTTGTCCAACTTCAACTAATAAAATATTTTTAATCTCCATCTCAATTAGAGACAGGGAGTGCTTTAAGTTTTTTTTTTTTTATTATTTTGTCACGCCATAGGCAAATATTGATCCAATAATCAAGGAATTAAGTCATCCAAATCTCTGTTTCCCTTTACAAGGTATTGATAATGTTATTCTTCCCTTTTTACTTTCTAACAGCTTCATATTAAATATTGCTGGTATTAGCAAACAGCACAAATATGAGTTAATGCATCTCAATGACATTTTGTGTAAGCCCTTGGGCCATTAACAAAACAAAACAAAAAACCCCAAACTGAACAAAGAAAATCTGAAGAAGCTCTACAGTGCTGTTCAATAAAACCAGCTGAAGCTTGGCTTTCGTAACAAAGGGTCTTTCATAGTGAGCGTGGGTAAAGGACACAAAATGTTATTATTTGGAAAGCAATGGGTTCTAATTAAACTATTTCCACAGCCGCAGATCTTAATAGAGCAGCCACTCTTTAACTGCACTAACCCTAGGCAACACTACATTGTGTCTAATCACTGTGTATTTACATTGTAGTTACTTAGTAAATACATGTGCACTTACACATAGTTACAATCTTATTCTGCATAGCTACAATGTACTTCATGTGTAAATATTTTTGCACCATATATGTAAGTACACAGTTGTATCAGAAAAGGGTTAAGGTTAGGGTTGGGGTGAGGAGGGTTAGGGTTAGGGTTTGCTGTGATCCAGTCTGTGCTCCTTTTGATAAACTGCACAGTAACACAAACCTGTATAGAACTTTACATTTCTACAGCTAGATTCAATCCCCACATGGAAATACAGGGGGAATGCGTTACCATGGGGGCAGGGATGTTCCGAATGCATTTATTAGGCCGGCCTCTTCCACATAAAAGTCTGCTTATTATACATGTAGCTTCACTATAACGAAGCATGGCAACATGTGTCGCACACAGTCAATTTCCCTTCTAAGAGTTTTCTTGCTCTTTCAATGCTTATACTATGTTCCACCCCAGCTTACCCTGGTTTGCCATGTTTATGAATATGCTTTACCGTACCTATTCTTTACAATGCTTGCCTATGCTTAACCATGCTTTCTCTGTTCTTTATTACACTTTGCTGTGCTTTTACTATTGGAAACTTTATAAAGGTTACCAAACCAAGCAAGTGAAAAGAGGATCGATGGCAATCATTACTGTGCAACTATCATGTCAATCACAACCACAGCATCATGTGACCCATGGTTGAAATGCAGTAAAGTTACATTAATCACACTTTGGAAAAGATCTCACACACTCAAATGTACAGGAGCATAATTCAATTGTTTCCAGTGCCACTTATCCATTTCTTTCAATCTGTTGAAATATTTTTTTTTTATACAGTAACGCCACATGAGCTCTGTCATATTTAAACACAGAAGACAGTGGGGAGGGTAAACTAACTGTTGCCTAGTTACTGTCATGGCCCAGTGAGCCTTTATAAAAACACAGTAAATGCTTCTTCACAACACAAAACAGCAGAATCCCCTGGCTCCCAGCCCTCCAGTCTGAAGGGTTAGGCTGCGCAGTGGGCACTGAACACATCGCACGTTACATTCTCCAGTCACTTGTGTTTCAACTAGCCACAGATGACAACTGGAGTCCAACTGTTCTTAGAAAAACCCCTAGGATGACCCTTGTGATTTCAATATCAATTTTTACTATCTTTTACTATTGCTTACTTAAGCTGCATCCTATTAGCTTTACCAGCAGTGGTCTGCTGTAAGAGAAATCAGTCACTTAAAGTATTTACTCAGTTCCAGGACAGTACCAGACAGTACCAAACAGTGCCAGACAGTACCAGACAGTACCAGACAGTGCCAGACAGTGCCAGACAGTACCAGACAGTACCAGACAGTACCAGACAGTACCAGACAGTACCAGACAGTGCCAGACAGTGCCAGACAGTACCAGACAGTACCAGACAGTGCCAGACAGTGCCAGACAGTACCAGACAGTGCCAGACAGTACCAGACAGTGCCAGACAGTACCAGACAGTACCAGACAGTGCCAGACAGTACCAGACAGTACCAGACAGTACCAGACAGTGCCAGACAGTACCAGACAGTACCAGACAGTGCCAGACAGTACCAGACAGTACCAGACAGTACCAGACAGTACCAGACAGTACCAGACAGTACCAGACAGTACCAGACAGTACCAGACAGTACCAGACAGTACCAGACAGTACCAGACAGTACCAGACAGTACCAGACAGTACCAGACAGTACCAGACAGTACCAGACAGTACCAGACAGTACCAGACAGTACCAGACAGTACCAGACAGTACCAGACAGTACCAGACAGTACCAGACAGTACCAGACAGTACCAGACAGTACCAGACAGTACCAGACAGTACCAGACAGTACCAGACAGTACCAGACAGTGCCAGACAGTACCAGACAGTACCAGACAGTACCAGACAGTACCAGACAGTGCCAGACAGTACCAGACAGTGCCAGACAGTACCAGACAGTACCAGACAGTGCCAGACAGTACCAGACAGTACCAGACAGTGCCAGACAGTACCAGACAGTACCAGACAGTGCCAGACAGTACCAGACAGTGCTAGACAGTACCAGACAGTGCCAGACAGTACCAGACAGTGCCAGACAGTACCAGACAGTACCAGACAGTGCCAGACAGTACCAGACAGTACCAGACAGTGAGACAGTCCAGACAGTACCAGACAGTAGACAGTACCAGACAGTACCAGACAGTACCAGACAGTGCCAGACAGTGCTAGACAGTACCAGACAGTGACAGTGAGACAGTGCCAGACAGTATGGAAGTACCAGACAGTGCCAGACAGTGACAGTACCAGACAGTGCCAGACAGTTCCAGACATACCAGGAAGTTCTGTGTACTCAGTACTGTTCTGTATACTAAAGGAATGCTTCTGTGTAACAGTACTGTTCTGCTTTCTCTCACAATGTTGCCTGGATTGTCCTCTCCTTGTTGTCAAAGCAGTTCCTACAGGGTGCACACACACACACACACACACACACACTGACTGAGCCCTTGTTTAATGTCATGATCTCCAGCACAAGATCATCTCCAGATGTTTGCTGATCACATAAGCCCCTCTATTGTACCCCTTTCACAGCGAACCAGACCAACACATTGAACAATTCACCAGAACAGTTAATGAGGGCAATTTGAAACTTGTTTTAGTTTGTTTATTAAACCGTGGAAGATTAATCTGCCCCCCAAATGGGGTCTGTTTATTGGTGGTGGTTTGTTGTTGTTATTTTTATTTATTCATTTATTTTACATCCTTGGAAACACAGACCGGGAGTAAACTGGTCCACACACACACACACACACACACACACACACACACATTCACACAAACTCACACACACAGTCTCACACACTCACTCAAACACACACACTCACTCAAACACACACGCAAGCACGCACGCTGAAACACACACAGTCACACACACTAAACACACACACAAGCCAGTACTGTTTCTCCTGGGACAGTTGACTTTAGTTCTTTCAAGCAGTAATCCAGCATTGCTGTCTGTCTATGGGAGGACAGTGCTGTGCCCCTTTCTAGTTGGCTGGATGAACATGATGTGATTCAGCTCTTGTGGCTACGTTGTAGAAGAAGCATTCTCTCCCTGCTTTTAATGGAGCTATTTCCTGTATTTACGAATCCAGCTGCAAAGGTCAGCTCCAATTGTGGGTCCCTGATGTTCTAGGAAAGCACCACAAAATGAGAAGCAGCTGCGCAGTGTTTTGTTACCATTTAAAACTAAGAAAATGGAAGAAAACGTGTTTTTAGGAATGCTTTCTTAACATTAAACGCCCACCGTGGAATGACAAATGATGTGTGTTCTTGCACGGTTTGAGTCGCTAAAACTGTTTGTGTTCTCTGCACTTACAAAAATACACAGACTTCTCTTACACTTAACTGATATTGAAACAGTCCTCTGTCTGGTTGTTACAGTACTGAGTTGGGCAATGTACAGTACAATACAGTACAGTGCAGTACAGTACAATGCATTACAGTACAATGCAGTACAGTGCATTACAGTACAGTACAATGCAGTACAGTGCATTAATACATTACAGTACAGTACAATGCAGTACAGTGCATTATAATACAGTACAGTATAATGAAGATTACAGTACAATGCAGTACAGTGCATTATAATACAGTACAGTATACAGTACAGTACAGTGCATTATAATACAGTACAGTATAATGTCGTTTGGTTGTTAGTAGCTTATTGATCCCAAAATCTCATCAAGCAGCTTCTTGAAGGATCCCAGGGTGTCAGCTTCAACAACATTACTGGGGAGTTGATTCCAGACCCTCACAATTCTCTGTGTAAAAAAGTGTCTCCTATTTTCTGTTCTGAATGCCCCTTTTTTAAACTCCATTTGTGACCCCTGGTCCTTGTTTCTTTTTTCAGGCTGAAAAAGTCCCTTGGGTCGACACTGTCAATACCTTTTAGAATTTTGAATGCTTGAATTAGGTCGCCACGTAGTCTTCTTTGTTCAAGACTGAACAGATTCAATTCTTTTAGCCTGTCTGCATATGACATGCCTTTTAAGCCCGGAATAATTCTGGTCGCTCTTCTTTGCACTCTTTCTAGAGCAGCAATATCTTTTTTATAGCAGGTGCCAGAACTGAACACAATATTCAAGATGAGGTCTTACAAGTGCATTGTACAGTTTTAATGCAGTACAGTGCATTAATACAATTACAACACTTTTCAGTACAATGCAGTACAGTGCATTATAATACAGTACAGTATAATAAAGATTACAGTACAGTACAGTGCATTATAATACAGTACAGTATAATGAAGATTATAATACAGTACAGTATAATGAAGATTACAGTACAATGCAGTACAGTGCATTATAATACAGTACAATACAATGCAGTACAGTACAACACAGTACAATGCATTACAATTCAGTACAATGCTGTACAGACGCAGCAGTAATTCAAGGTGCTGTGATAAACAAACCTCCTCAGCCTCTCTGAGTGACCCCCTGACCTCTGCTGTTTTTCACTAACCCTGAGAGGTGCCCTTCCTTCCTCCCCACAGGCACAGTTTCCTGTTGCTGGAAACAGCCTGCAATTAAGATTAATGAAGACCGCAAGCTGAGAAAACAAAATCAGCCAAGAACCAATTGTGATCAGGGAACTGATAATGAAGGTAAATACAATTACCAAACAAATATATACAAAAAGACTAAACATTTAAATAGGATGCCAACAAATCTAATAAATGATGGTCACACTTGTAAACAGAGCTCCTTATTGGGTACTTCATTGATCTTAGGAATCGTCTCCAGAGATGCTTAAGTCCTGGTATGGCATGAAATCACAGCTGGTCATTTTGTGTATCCTTGAATATAAGCAGCAATTACTATAATCTTTGAGTTTAGAGGTTCAGGGAAGTATTTAAATAATAAAAGTACTTGCCTGATTCACAAGATAGGAGGGCGGACTCCTATTGCAAGTTAATACATCGGCCACAGTGGACAGCATTTTAAATGACAAACACAACCAAACAAAAAAACAATCCACAGTGCCCTGGTGGTCAAGAAAAGCATCAGGATAAATAATTTACAGCACAACCATTCCTGTGTGTTGTATATTTTTAAATGCATTTAGTTATTTATGATAATCTGATCACAGATATAGAGAAAACATCCACTGAAAAAGGATGGCTGTTCTTCAAAAATGTAGTACCAGAGGCGCAAAACAATTGCATCCCTAAAGTAGACAAATCTAAATGTAAAACTAAATTGCCAAAATGGTTTAATAGATCAATTAAAAAAAATATTCAGAGAAAAAAGGCACTTTACAGAGCATTTAAAAGGGACCAAAAACAAAGTACACAGAAAGAGTACAATAATCAGGTAACGGATAATTGCGAAGCATATGACATGGTTTATTTAGATTTACAAAAAGCTTTTGACAAAGTCCCACGTAAAAGATTAATTCTGAAAATGAACGCAATAGGGATTCAAGAAAATGCATGTACATGGATTAGGGAGTGGTTAACATGTAGAAAACAGAAAGTACTGATTAGAAAGAAACCTCAGAATGGAGTGTGGTAACCAGTGGAGTACCACAGTGATCGGTATTAGGTCCTCTGCTATTCCTAATCTACATTAATGATTTAGATTCTGGTATAATAAGCAAACTCGTTAAACTTGCATATGACACAAAAATAGGAGGAGTGGCAAACATTGTTGCAGCAGCAAAGGTCATTCAAAATGATCTAGACAGCATTCACAACTGGGCAGACACATGGCAAATGACATTTAATACAGAAAAATGTAAGCTACTGTACGCAGGAAATAAAAATGTGCATTATAAATATCATATGGGAGATACTGAAATTTAAGAAGGAATCTATGAAAAAGATCTAGGAGTTTATGTTGACTCAGAAATGTCTTCATCTAGACAATGTGGGGAAGCTATAAAAAAGGCCAACAAGGTCCTCCGATATATTGTGAAAAGTGTTGAATTTAAATCAAGGGAAGTAATGTTAAAACTGTACAATGCATTAGTAAGACCTAATCTTGAATATTCAGTTCTGGTCACCTTGCTACAAAAAGGATATATTGCTGCTCTAGAAAGAGTGCAAAGAAGAGCGACCAGAATTATTCTGGGTTTAAAAGGCATGTCATATGCAGACAGGCTAAAAGAATTGAATCTATTCAGTCTTGAACAAAGAAGACTACACGGCAACCTGATTTAAGCATTCAAAATTCTAAAAGGTACTGACAATGTTGACCCAAGCGACTTTTTCAGGCTGAAAAAAGAAACAAGGACCAGGGGTCACAAATGGAGTTTAGAAAAAGGGGCATTCAGAACAGAAAATAGGAGACACTTTTTTTTACACAGAGAATTGTGAGGGTCTGGAATCAACTCCCCAGTAATGTTGTTGAAGCTGACACCCTGGGATCCTTCAAGAAGCTACTTGATGAGATTCTCGGATCAATAAGCTACTGACAACCAAACGAACAAGATGGGCTGAATGGCCTCCTCTCATTTGTAAACTTTCTTATGTTCTTATTATAATTCATGGAATGCACTTTCCTGTAGTTGGCTCGTGGGAGTGAAAGATATAGCCCAATGCTTTAAAGTTGGAAGCCTGTTGATAAAATGCATTCACTCATTTTCTTCAGGATTAAATATTTTAATAATTAACAATCCTTTAGAGAAAGTACTTACAAAACACACACATATATATATATATATATATATATATATATATATATATATATATATATATATATATATATATATATATATATATAGCATCACACAACCAAACATCAAATGAAACTTATCACTATTATAACACATTTATTTTCTGAAAAAAAAAAAAAAAGGTCTATAAATGATGGACATTGATGAAATGTTTTTGGTTTCTTTTTAATCATTCGATCATTCATCCTTGACCAGGACACGCTTGAGTGACTGTGATTGAAGCAGATGCACTTAATCACCTAATTAGTGAGTCAGTTGATTGGACACTGGATATGGGGTGATTTCAACTCTTGAATTGCAAGCAATAAAGAAAATCACAGAAAAAAACCAATATGTCACGTCTGTGAAGAGAGCAGCGTCTTTGTGCAATCGGCATGTTGAAGGCTGGGCTAGGGCAGCATACTGGGACGAACGGTATAGTCAGACACACTCTTTCAATGACAAGCTGCAAACTGGATTGTCAGACCATTTTGCAGCATCTTCGTGGTGTCAATTGTTAATCAGAAAAATAGAAAGTCACTCTAAAACAGAGTTTGTCATTTTTCAATTACATCTAATGAATTGTATCCAAATACATCTAAAATTGATAAGTTTCTTTTGATGCTCAATATATATATATATATATATATATATATATATATATATATATATATACACATATACATACACACACACACACACATACAGTGCCTTGCAAAAGTATTCAGACCTCTGACCAATGCTCTCATATTACTGAATTACAAATGGTACATTGAAGTTTTGTTCTGTTTGATATTTTTTTTTTAAAAACACTTCTGAAGAAAAATGAAGATTCACAGCCTTACCAACGATCCTTCAACAGTGGGGGTTTTTATCCAGAAAATGTGACAGCAACTTTAACGGTTCACAGGTGGAGGCCAATGGTAAGGTAATTGTGTCCTCGTTAGGGCAATTTCTTTCATCAGTGCAAACTGGGAGCTTCCACAGCACAGGGGTTGAATACTTATGCAAGCAAGATATTTCATTTTTTTATTTTTTTTAAATATTTCCCAACATAAAACCAATGTCACTTTACAATAATTGATTTTGAGTTTCAGTGTTTTAAAATAAAATATCAAACAGAACAAAACTTCAATGTACCATTTGTAATTCAGTAATATGAGAGAATTGGTCAGAGGTCTGAATACTTTTGCAAGGCACTGTGTGTATATATATATATATATATATATATATATATATATATATATATATATATATATATATGTAAACAATCCTTTGCACTCACACTGTTCGTTGCCCCTTTAAAACAGACCCAGGACACAAAAATTAAGTTTTCTAGTGCTATTGCGCACTTTTTAAATAAACACAGAAATGAAAACAAAACAAACACCTAGCTCTCCTTTGGAGCTCTGACTACCCACAGGACAGCTAAGCCGTTCACCTGTCACACCAAAACTTACACACAATACCTTTCCCTGATACAACTGCTCTCACACACATACAGTCGGGCTCTTCACTCAGCAGCCCAGAACAGACTGGCTGCCTCTCTTAAATACCCTGCACCTGGCTCTAATTTACAATTAGCGCCAGGTGCAGGGGATTAACTAAACAATAAAAACAATTAACACAATTAAAACACAGTCCAATCACCCAACAGTGCATTTTCACATGGATTAAGCAGGGAGGAATTTTAACCCCCTCCCTGCTATCTTACTATATATATATATATATATATATATATATATATATATATATATATATATATACACACACACACACACACACACACACACACACACACACACACACACACACACACACACACACACATATATAGACAGCAATGTTTATTATTGGGCACCTCCTAGATTATTTGGCAGGTGGTATATAGGGCAGCGCTTGCGTGACAACAGTTTATGAGCCCCTACAACAACACCACCCTAACATATAAAGTTTACAGTGTGGTTTGTGCGGACAGTGTGGTAGTGGCTTTTCTCTTTTAAAGGAACATAAAAAATAATTATTGCAAGGAATGCTGCTTTCATTAAATATGTTTTCTCACATATAACTGAGCCGGGTGGATGATGGAGTGAGCTGAATTATAAATATAACTTTAACCGCCTCATATTTGCTTAAGCATCCCATGTGTTAAGTGTTGGCAGAAGTAAGGTTTGACTTTTTTGAGATCCCAGAGCAAATCCAGAAGAAAGACAAAGTCTTCCAATATGCACATTGGAGACAAAAGCCATCATTGATTGGGTGCCTCCTGGCAAGTGCTATCCTTCTAGGCTCCTGCTCTGATATTGAAGAGACCCCGCTGGCCCATCTGAGCGAACAACAGCAGCTCTGATATTGAAGAGAGCGAACAACAGCAGCTCCTGATATTGAAGAGACCGCGCTGGCCCATCTGAGAGAACAACAGCAGCTCTGATATTGAAGAGAGTGAACAACAGCAGCTCTGATATTGAAGAGAGTGAATAACAGCAGCTCTGATATTGAAGAGACCGCGCTGGCCCATCTGAGAGAACAACAGCAGCTCTGATATTGAAGAGAGCGAACAACAGAAGCTCTGATATTGAAGAGAGTGAATAACAGCAGCTCTGATATTGAAGAGAGTGAATAACAGCAGCTCCTGATATTGAAGAGACCGCGCTGGCCCATCTGAGAGAACAACAGCGACTCTGATATTGAAGAGAGTGAACAACAGCAGCTCCTGATATTGAAGAGACCGCGCTGGCCCATCTGAGAGAACAACAGCAGCTCTGATATTGAAGAGAGTGAACAACAGCAGCTCTGATATTGAAGAGAGTGAATAACAGCAGCTCTGATATTGAAGAGAGTGAATAACAGCAGCTCCTGATATTGAAGAGAGTGAATAACAGCAGCTCCTGATATTGAAGAGAGTGAATAACAGCAGCTCTGATATTGAAGAGAGTGAATAACAGCAGCTCCTGATATTGAAGAGACTCTGATATTGAATCTGAGAGAACAACAGCAGCTCTGATATTGAAGAGAGTGAATAACAGCAGCTCCTGATATTGAAGAGAGTGAATAACAGCAGCTCTGATATTGAAGAGACCGCGCTGGCCCATCTGAGAGAACAACAGCAGCTCTGATATTGAAGAGAGCGAACAACAGCAGCTCTGATATTGAAGAGAGTGAATAACAGCAGCTCCTGATATTGAAGAGAGTGAATAACAACAGCTCCTGATATTGAAGAGACCGCGCTGGCCCATCAGAGAGAACAACAGCAGCTCTGATATTGAAGAGAGCGAACAACAGCAGCTCTGATATTGAAGAGAGTGAATAACAGCAGCTCCTGATATTGAAGAGAGTGAATAACAGCAGCTCCTGATATTGAAGAGAGTGAATAACAACAGCTCCTGATATTGAAGAGACCGCGCTGGCCCATCTGAGAGAACAACAGCAGCTCTGATATTGAAGAGAGCGAACAACAGCAGCTCTGACATTGAAGAGAGCGAACAACAGCAGCTCTGATATTGAAGAGAGTGAATAACAGCAGCTCCTGATATTGAAAAGACCGCGCTGGCCCATCTGAGAGAACAACAGCAGCTCTGACATTGAAGAGAGCGAACAACAGCAGCTCTGATATTGAAGAGAGTGAATAACAGCAGCTCCTGATATTGAAGAGAGTGAATAACAGCAGCTCCTGATATTGAAGAGACCGCGCTGGCCCATCTGAGAGAACAACAGCAGCTCTGATATTGAAGAGAGCGAACAACAGCAGCTCTGATATTGAAGAGACCCCGCTGGCCCATCTGAGAGAACAACAGCATCTCTGATATTGAAGAGAGTGAACAACAGCAGCTCTGATATTGAAGAGAGCGAACAACAGCAGCTCCTGATATTGAAGAGACCGCGCTGGCCCATCTGAGAGAACAACAGCAGCCCTGATATTGAAGAGAGTGAATAACAGCAGCTCTGATATTGAAGAGAGTGAATAACAGCAGCTCTGATATTGAAGAGACCGCGCTGGCCCATCTGAGAGAACAACAGCAGCTCTGATATTGAAGAGAGTGAATAACAGCAGCTCCTGATATTGAAGAGAGTGAATAACAGCAGCTCCTGATATTGAAGAGAGTGAATAACAGCAGCTCTGATATTAAAGAGAGTGAATAACAGCAGCTCCTGATATTGAAGAGACCGCGCTGGCCCATCTGAGAGAACAACAGCAGCTCTGATATTGAAGAGAGCGAACAACAGCAGCTCTGATATTGAAGAGAGTGAATAACAGCAGCTCCTGATATTGAAGAGAGTGAATAACAGCAGCTCCTGATATTGAAGAGACCGCGCTGGCCCATCTGAGAGAACAACAGCAGCTCTGATATTGAAGAGACCACGTTGGCCCATCTGAGAGAACAACAGCAGCTCTGATATTGAAGAGAGTGAATAACAGCAGCTCTGATATTGAAGAGAGCGAACAACAGCAGCTCTGATATTGAAGAGAGTGAATAACAGCAGCTCCTGATATTGAAGAGAGTGAATAACAGCAGCTCCTGATATTGAAGAGACCGCGCTGGCCCATCAGAGAGAACAACAGCAGCTCTGATATTGAAGAGAGTGAATAACAGCAGCTCTGATATTGAAGAGAGTGAATAACAGCAGCTCTGATATTGAAGAGAGTGAATAACAGCAGCTCTGATATTGAAGAGAGTGAATAACAGCAGCTCCTGATATTGAAGAGACTGCATCTGAGAATAAAAGCTGTGTGTTAGTGATGAACGGAGGACAATTGACCCACTATATCGATGCTGTTTTCAACGAAGAGTAAACCTCTCCAAACCACAAGGGGCTCTCTTGAGCCAGCCTGTCGTTATCGCACAGTTAATCCTCTGGAATGTTATTTTCTGGGACCAGAACCTCTCATGATTCGAAGCCTGATACCTTCTGCTGCCTCTGCTGTCTTGCCAAGCCAGCAGCATACAGTGTTGATTTATTTCTTGATTTGGCTCAACATGTGCTGTGGTTTATCAATACGCTCTGCAGAAATCTTTGGAAAATATGAGTTGACTCAAGGTGCAATGTGTCATTCATTTTACTGCTTTCACACAGCTAATCCCCATAATATTGCTACCTTAAAGGTGTTCATATCCCATGAAGTAAGGACCCAGCACATGTCTGCCACTCTTCATCTTGGGCTTTTGGGGTTAAAGATTAAGGGCACAGTTCACAAATACAGAACACCCTCCAAGTATATTGTATATAGAATGTGTTATACCTAGGCTTGCTACTATTCGATTTTTATTTTTTTTGCCAAATCGACGATTAATATTGATGTTTATTTTTGGAAGAATTACCGTTTTTTTTATCTGTATTTTTCAATTGAAGCAGAGAATGGGTGAAATCAACCTTTATGCTTAACCCCCCCCCCCCCCCCCCCCCCCCGACTTTTTATTCCATTGTGAAATGTCTCATTTAGTGAAACCCCTTCATCATATTCAATATGTAACAAAACCATAGTTACCAACATTCTAGTTGAAATAACATTTGGTCACAACAGAGCTACTTTGTATAGATAAAGATCATACACAATTTAAAACATGGTCTCAAATAAGTCGTAGAAAACAGACTTTTATAGCATAAATCTACAAGTAAAAATAATATGCACAGAACAAAACATCAGATAGCTGAACAGAACTGACTTGCACTTACTATCCAGTGTCTGAGCTCCGCCCCTCTCCTGCTTCAGCACAGCTGGAGTCACTGAAGGCAAGACAGACGAATCACCTTCAGAGACTTCAACCATCGATCAGGGTATTGTGTGCAATACTGATTAAGCGTTTTCCTCTTGCACCCCATTTTCAAATCAAACTAGTAACTGTCACTATATATACCTACAGAAAAAGCTTTCCCACACCTTAACCCGCTAATTTCAAAGTAGGCGCTTAGAATAACAGGCGCTGTAGCTGGCAAATGAAAGTGCGCAGATGGTGGAGATTTGATGATTGGCAGTCATTTAAACGAATGAGAGTATTTTAGCGCTGCTTCAGTCAATGAGATCTGTCAGAACATGATGAAATGACTGTCGGCTCAGTCGTGATTAATTACACCTTAAATGGGAGTAGAAATTCATCTATTATGAGCAAAATGTGGAATGAGTTTTCATGCTTCCCATCTTAATTCCTATATGACAGGTGTCCAGTCCACCTACACAAACCACAGCTGGCTCAGCTGGACCCATGAGACATTATCAATAGCCATCATGGAGATTGAAGGGGGGGAGGGGTATTCTGAGCATGTGAAAGAAACTCCACTTTACCAGGTTGGTTTCCATTTACTTTAATTGCAGAAAAAAAAGGTTAAAACATTAGCAAGCATATCTTTCTGATACGTACAGTGTAGCGCTGCAGTCTTCAAAACTGTCCATCTGTTGACTTTAACAAACTCTAAATTCTATTTAGGATCACCTAATCCTCTGAACTTTCACAAGCACTTCATTCATTCCAAGCTTAAAAAAAAAAAGCATCGAATTAAATGCTGCAGCTCTGAATATTTGACACCACTTCCTGCTCTGCAGACTGCATGCATTTTTGTGCCCTTACTGTACAGCTGTTAGAAATGCGCAGAGCCTTCTTATTGCTTTCCTTCTCTCCCCCTCCTTGGCTGAGAGCGCTGCGGTTCCCTGTGTTAATTCAGTAGAAGGAACAGGAGTTGCTCCCAATGCAGCCCTCTGTGGGCACATGCAAGGGCAGCATCTGGAATCTCTTTAGCAGACCAGTATGAGCAGAATGTGCTTTACTTCATTCAGACATTCAGAACATTTACACAAACACTCGCACTGCAAGCCACATTGGAACATTGCTGATGAAAATAGACTCTGAGCGGAATCCACAGCTGGATTGCTTGGGTCTCAGCTAATTGGCGGAATCCACAGCTGGATTGCTTGGGTCTCAGCTAATTGGCGGAATCCACAGCTGGATTGCTTGGGTCTCAGCTAATTGGCTGTATATATATATATATATATATATATATATATATATATATATATAATATATATATATATATATATATATATATATATACATACACTACTTGTTATTGTTTATATTCAAATCCATGATTTATTCTTACATGATGTAATGGTGTTCTATATATTGTGACATCATTTTTACTTATATCTTTAAATCTATATTAATTCTAATTAACATTATTTTATATAAACTTATATTTATATTATCATGCAATGCTGGCTCTGAGGATCAGCCCTGATTTGGCCTCTCCAACGCATCAGCATGCACAACTTTTGAATTAATTTTGTTTATTTAATTATTTTTAACTTTTATATATTTATTGGAATTAATTAGTTCATTCTTTTCTGTTGAGTCCCGCTGGCATAATCATGTTCAGTCTATTTATCCATTTACTTTCTTTTATTCTTCTATATGTCGCATTGTCTAATTTTAGCTGTTCTAATACTACAGACTTTATATAATTCATGTCATGTCCTTGACTGGTGAAGTGCTGTACTATTGGTTCATTCATTTTTTTATTTCTAATTAATGAAAGGTGGTTCTGAATTCTTTTATATAAAGTTGTTCCAGTCTCTCCAACATATTTTATTTCATCACATTTTTCACAGGCTATTCCATAAACAACATTGCTATTTTTACAGTAGGTATTAGTTTTTAGTGGATATGTGTTGTTCTTATGTTTAATTATATTTTTACTTTTGTCCATGTATTTACACATTTTACATGTACTAGTGCAAGTATTTGTAGAACCTATTCTGTCAATTATTCTTTTATGTTTACTGTGAACTAAAATATCACCTAAATTAGCTTCTCTTTTGAATGCTACAACTGGGGCCTTAAGAAATACTTTTTTCAATTTTTCTGAGTTATGTAGAATCCGCAAGTGTTTCCAAACTATCTTAGAAATACTGGGCAAAAGTTTAGAGTAAGATATTACTAATGGGACTCTTCTGATCTTTTTATCTCTATTTTTATAATCTAGTAGATCATCTCTTTTTAGTTTATCCACTTTTCTTAACTCTGTCTCTATAATTCTTTCTTTGTATCCTCTTTTTTTAAGATTTGTTTTTAATACATGTCTTTGTTTTACACAGTCCCTTTCTCTTGAGCATATTCTTCGTATTCTTATTCCTAGCCCCTTTGGGATTGCCCTTTTAGTGTGGATTGGATGTGCAGAGGACATGTGTAAATACTGGTGCATGTCGGTAGCTTTACAGTAGAGGTCAGTCTCAATTGAACCTTCTTCAAGTTTTACTACGGTATCTAAAAATTCTATTTCTTTTCTTGTCCATCGCCCATCCACCTTAATATTACTGTGTATTTCATTTGCCATTTTATGAAATTGGAAAAGAGATTCTTTTCCATATGTGTGATCTTTCTACATAGAGCCATGTGTCACAAGCAGTGGTGTAGTTGATGCTGGGTAACACTTTAGTTACATAGTAAACACATGTGTACTTACACAGAATTACAATGTTATCATGCATATCATTTGGTCTGCCCACAGAGCATTCAAGACAAATAAACTCTGGACAGAGAGGCATACAAAAGGGCTTATGCAACTAAACCCAATCCATTGCTGTAAACTACCCACACAAGCAAGACTTTTTCTATAAGCGTAAGGGTTGCTTCAATGTGGAGTTTCTCTTGGATGGATTCAAATTCCCAAGGTCTCTGTTTATTTTTACAGTTCTCAGAATAACTCTGGTTAAAGAAAAAAAAGGAAGCTGAATATGGGTGCGGTGCAGCTGTTGAGCCAGCATTCCAGCTTCTACCCCCTCGGGCTGCACTATAGTCTCACAACGCTCTACCAGAGAGCGATCCCCAGAGCAGCAGGGTGCCGCTCCCATGACTGGGGTCTGGGGAAGTTCACAACAAGTCCAACGATTGAAGACTGACACCGGCCCTTTTGAATGTACTCTAGCATATATATATATATATATATATGAGTTATATATATATATATAATTATATGTATATATATATATATATATATATATATATATATATATATATATATATATATATATATATATATAGATATGATATATCTAATATATTATATATATCAGCTAGTCGCTCTATATTAAATTGTATGTTCTAGTCGAGGTCCATCATATCACTGAAATTGGCTTAACTTTGTTGGAAATATGTTACTGTAAATATTTACTAAACTAGTAAGATTGAAAATTATTTACTGTAGTAATATTTAGAAAATTATATTTTAGATTTATTAGTTTATAAATTGGTTAATTTATACTAACTATTAACACAAAATGAACACCATTTGCTAATGTGTTAGTGAAAAATGTATTAACAGGAAAGAAATGAAAAGGTAAGGGACAGCAATCACATTACATTTGAAGCTCCTACCCCCTATGCTTTTTTATTTTTGCATGATGTGTTTTTATTCAATTTAACGTCAGTATCTTTTATAGGATCAGTACATTAGTATGCCATTTTGAGAAATACGTGATTCTGTATCTGCTGCACTCACAGGTGGATGTGCTTGACAGATCGCAGACGATGCGTGATGAGGAGAGTTACACTTGGGCTGCACTGCCACATGTTCTGATTCTTGGCTACACAGTAAGACCAGCATGGTGTTCTCCAGAAAGGAATGTATTTGTGTAAAGAACTACTTTAAATTGTTATTTTTTTCTATGCTTTTTGATTTCTCATGATGATACTGTAAAACTGGTCTGGTGATGCTGGATCACAGTGTGTCTAAGAATACCCTTAACACAACTGAGGCACAAGCAAGCATCTCCAATAACCAGGCAGTGGCACTAGTTCAAAGAGCCGTGTTGATTTGCATTCAATTTAAAAAGTATACATATATGTGAATGTTATGGACCAATGCTAAAATTTGCGAAGTGCCCAGCTATGGTGGGCAGATGCCAAATTAGCAAAAAGTTTTATCTCATGTCGGCATCTGCCCGAGCAGTCCAGTCAACTGCTCATGGCGAAGAAAATTTTTTAACAGATACAGTAAACTACTAATAGAGAGTCAGAAAGATGCATGCTGGGAATAACAAGAAGAGACAGGAAAATGAAGGAATGGATAAGTGCAAACAAAAGTGTGCAATGTTATTATAAGAGTGAAAAAACTGAAATGGCAGTGAGTCGGACACGAAGAAAGAAGAACAGACCATCACTGGACCAAGGAGATACTAGACTGGATCCAAGAGATATAAAGGGACCAAGACCTACAGGAAGATGGCAAGATGAAATCAGGAAACACGCCGGAGCAACGTGGATGAAGGACGCAGCAGACAGGCTTTTGTGGAAGAATCTTGGGGAAGCCTTCATCCAGCAGTGGATTGAAAAAGGCTGAAGATGATGATGCCTGACTGCAGAATGGGATTTTAGAAGAGCGTTTATTTGATTTTAAAAAACTTTTTTTTTTGTTTGTTTAATGCAGTTGTGACGGCTCAACGACGACCTGTGTTTAGAGCTTGCACGCAGTCACTCCATGTGGTATTTAAATAGTGTTGCTCATAGTGCTGTTTTTTCCACCCCTCAATCATAATTATTTATATTTATTAAATAAGGCAGCATTTCTCTACTTTGCCTACACTTGCCTCAGTTAATTCATTGCGTTTTTTTTTTTTAATTAAATCGTTTTGATCACCATGTTTTGATTGATACATTTCACTTTCTGTCTGATTGTGACTATTGTAAGACTATTATAAACAATATGTTAAACTAATAATCTCTTACAATGTCCTAATATTGTATTTATTTTAGTGGTGTATAATAAATAGTCTCGATTGTATATTTTATTTGATATTGGTGCTGCCTCTCCAATCTGCGGCTGCCATATTGTTTCCTTTCCGGGTCAATGCGTTATTGCAACAGAGTCTCTCCCCCTTCCTGGCTGGCTGACTTCCCTTGAACCCTGGGAAAGAACTGTCAGGCCAGCCCATCCAAGGAACTCTGTTCTCATTGCTTAGCGCCCTCACAGGTCGGGAGGGAGATTTACAACCAAGAATCATTGATTTCTGTCACAGCAAGTTTTCTCTTAATTGTGTTTTGTTACTCTTTGATTACCAATGAATCAAACAGAGTGTGTCATTCAATTTCCGAAAAAAAACAAACAAACAAACAAAATCTTGTTTTACAATCAACACTTCTACTCGAATTTAGTTAAGAAATGATGTCGGCTCAAATCAAACTTAATGGGACATTACATCATCAAAAATAAAAAACAAAAACAAAGAGCCCTACTTATACTAGAGCTTTGTTACGAAATACAGCACAGCACAGGACTGCACAGCATACATTATACACTGTATTAGTGAAGTTTGAATATGTGTTGCATAGAAAACTGCACATTGTTGCATTGTTTTGTCACTCAGGACATTTTTACAGTGTAAATAAGTGTAAAAAAAAAGATTTTGCCCCCACCCCCTACTTCCAGTTGACGAATACATACATACCCAAATTCATAAATGAATACAAATATGAATGCTAATAGCATGGGCACAGATACAGATACAGATACAGATACAGATACAGATAATGGATCTGTGTACCACCCCTAATATATACAATCTGTGTGCTCTATTCACAGTGCGCTGCCTCGGGTCGGTTATATCTGGTTTCCACATGTGTTTCCTGTTTTTCCAGCACAGCGCTGGATTGCTTGGGGAGTTAGGGAGCCAGAGTCCAGGATTTTCCTGACTGGAAGGGCTGCTTTGTTCATTGCTACCCTGGGAATGGTTTAAATTTAGGAATCTGTAACAGTGGCCCCACTGTACTGCTGAACAGGGCCTGATATCATCTTAGCTAGTTAAGTTAAATCTGATTTTTTAAAATTTTTATTTTCTTCTTCTTCTTCTTCTTCTTCTTCTTCTTCTTCTTCTTCTTCTTCTTCTTCTTCTTCTTCTTCTTCTTCTTCTTTCACTGCAGTTTCAAGATAAGCAGGACAAGGTTGCATATCTCTACTGTTGGCTTCGTAAATGTTCTGCCAGAAACTCTTAAAAATGACAACAGGCTGTAAGACAAGCTGTAAAAATGAGCCATCATTTTTATTAAAATGCATTGTAATGAGCAGTGTGAAATAGAAATTAAAAATACTACTTTTTAAACTCCTGTACTTGAAAGGGCAGACACTGTTGCATTGTACTATATATTTGCTGTGGAGGGTTCATTTTTTGGTACATACGGTAACTCAATCCAGGACATTATTATTTAAGAAGCTTTATTCCTTTTCCTAGGTTTTGTCTGTGTCTGTCATCTGTTTTGTCCAGCCACTCATCTGAAATCCAATTGCATGCCACAATTGTTCTCAGTCTGCCAATTCAATACGATAATTGGTCTTGAAACAGTTTTAGGTGTTGGGTTATTTTTAGATAATAGCTACATTGTAAAAGTATCGCCAAAGACATGAATGCTGTCCCTGTAGAGAATGTGCGATCTGTCTGCGAGTTGGCTACCTCCAGTGGGATAGAGTTAGCTGTTGTTCAGCTAGACAGGAGCTCACATACTGGGATCCCTGGTCTCTGCACTTATCTCTGGATCAGCCATCATCAATGCAGAATACAGAACAACATCCAATATCCACAGTGTTCCAATGAGCAGCAGGCACAATGAGGTCTGGGAGTGCAGAGCCCAGTCTGGGATCTGATTGTTTATTAAGATTGCAGAATCTCTTCACCTCTCAGAGTGTGCCTGACGTAATCTGGGACTTTGAATCACAGTGTTACATAAGCAGACTTGTACTTTTCTGAAATCTCTCCACGGCACATCAGAAGAAAAGAAAGTCATAGGACCTAATTCTCATCTTGTAAAAGAATAAAGTGCCGGCCCTGGTGGTGTCTTATTCTCCAGCACTGGCTTCAGGGAGAAATGCAAGCCAACTGCACACAAGCAGAAGACAAACTGGCAACCTGCTTTACTAATCATCAGCAGCCCAGGAACTAAATGTCATGGGATAGCAATATTATAATAACTTTCTATTCATAAAACATTAGCAGCAAAATAAGTTAATATGTTTCTGGCTACGTGGCCATTTGCAAGAGTTTGGTCTCGTCTTTTGCATGGAGTTGTTTGTGCTCGACCACAAATGGCAATCCTGACCCCACAGGTCTGTGTCAGGTGAGAGTTTAGGTCTATTCCTGACCCCACAGGTCTGTGTCAGGTGAGAGTTTAGGTCTATTCCTGACCCCACAGGTCTGTGTCAGGTGAGAGTTTAGGTCTATTCCTGACCCCACAGGTCTGTGTCAGGTGAGAGTTTAGGTCTATTCCTGACCCCACAGGTCTGTGTCAGGTGAGAGTTTAGGTCTATTCCTGACCCCACAGGTCTGTGTCAGGTGAGAGTTTAGGTCTATTCCTGACCCCACAGGTCTGTGTCAGGTGAGAGTTTAGGTCTATTCAGTGCCAGTTTTTCATTTATGATGGCATATGCGAGGGAGAGGGAGAGAGCCAAAGGGGGAGAAGCCAGTGCCGTCTCCAGTGTGGGAAAGGCGAGCAGGGAAGCCATGTCCTGCGCCTAAGAAGGTGAGCCGTCTCCACCACAAGAAGGGTAAGCCGTTTCCAGCGCCCAAGAAGGGTAAGCCGTTTCCAGTGCCCAAGAAGGGTAAGCCATTTCCAGTGCCCAAGAAGGGTAAGCCGTTTCCAGCGCCCAAGAAGGGTAAGCCGTTTCCAGCGCCCAAGAAGGGTAAGCCGTTTCCAGCGCCCAAGAAGGGTGAGCTGTTTCCAGTGCCCAAGAAGGGTGAGCTGTTTCCAGTGCCCAAGAAGGGTGAGCTGTTTCCAGCACCCAAGAAGGGTGAGCTGTTTCCAGCGCCCAAGAAGGGTGAGCTGTTTCCAGCACCCAAGAAGGGGGAGCTGTTTCCAGCGCCCAAGAAGGGTAAGCCGTTTCCAGCGCCCAAGAAGGGTAAGCCGTTTCCAGCGCCCAAGAAGGGTAAGCCGTTTCCAGCGCCCAAGAAGGGTAAGCCGTTTCCAGCGCCCAAGAAGGGTGAGCTGTTTCCAGTGCACAAGAAGGGTAAGCCGTTTCCAGCGCCCAAGAAGGGTAAGCCGTTTCCAGCGCCCAAGAAGGGTAAGCCGTTTCCAGTGCCCAAGAAGGGTGAGCCGTTTCCAGCGCCCAAGAAGGGTGAGCTGTTTCCAGCACCCAAGAAGGGGGAGCTGTTTCCAGCACCCAAGAAGGGTGAGCTGTTTCCAGTGCCCAAGAAGGGTGAGCTGTTTCCAGTGCCCAAGAAGGGGGACTGTCTCCACTGCCCAAGAAGGGAGCAGCCATTTCCAGCGCCCAAGAAGGGGGACTGTCTCCACTGCCCAGGAAGGGGGCTGTCTCCACTGCCCAGGAAGGGTCCCTGCTGTCTGATAACTGCATATGAATGCATACTGAAAGCTTTGTTCGTTAGTTGTAGTCACTAGACAGTGCTGGTTATTCATGTCAATCCAGTCAGTCCATATTACATCCAGTCTGCTGTGTCATGTTATACAATTTCTACAGGAGGCACATCAAGAAATTTACCAAACTATCACAGGCACAGAATGAACCTTGTTTTGAATCCTTGTTTTGTCCGTGGTACACAAGGTCGGAAACAAACCTCCACTCATCAGTCCACAGCGCCCAGGGGTCCCTGATCTCGATACACAGGTTTACTTGGCCCAATGTGAGATCACAAAGCCAGGCAATGTGAGAGTGGCTTTGTGGGATCTGATAACCATCACCAGTATCACCTTACTCGAGCTGAACTGATTCTCATGCGTACTGGGCAGGGCTCCACATTGCCCCATCAAGGAGAGGGATTCTGGTGTGTGATATTTGTAAACTGAGAATAGCTCTCTTGAGCAGTTTCCAAGCCAAGCCACTATTGTTTTTTTTTCTCTCCTCTGTCAGTAGCTCAGTTACAGAGATGGTAGCCTATAGGTTAACACACTATGTATAATCGTTTCTGGTGTCAGTATTTCATGATCGTGTGTGGTGAAACAAGACTTGATTTCAGTTTTTTTTTGTGAACCCAAAACCAACAATAGTTTTGGTTTTGACCTCTGACACAGATCTTTTAGTAGGCAATTCAAGAGATTATCCTCCATCTCCAGTCCTCAGTGATAAAGATTTATCAACTGTGCATTCAAAGGAAATGTGTAACATAAATGACTGTCTCATCCTCTTTCTTGAAAATGCCATTAGTGTGGTTTTGTTTAACAGAAAGTATAAATGCACATTTAAACTGCGCTAGTACCACTGTGGTAACTACAGTACCATACTAGAAGAATACAGACTGAACCACCACATAGTGTGGGAGTGCATCACAGTGGATCAAGTGCTCCCTATCTGTACATAAAAAACAGGCTGTGTCCTGTGACAATCATTGATTTCTACTTTAAAACAGGTCAGCTGAGCTGGACATGGGTTCAGTAATAACAGCTCAGCAAGAATGGGGAAACAAAGACCAGGAGCACGCCCAGAGCTCAGGGTTGCTGTTCCCCTTCACGTGTGTTTAGCAGCCCATGGGTGGATGCCTGTACAGCTATCCTGGTATACAATACTACTCACATTATTTAACCCCTGTGCTTAGGTTTTGTATTTTAAAGCCCCCTGGCATGACTATTCATTAAAGTGTGTTACTTAAACCTGAGTAACATTTTACATATTGTGTTATAGTGTATTGAAGAGTCTCTTTCCCAGGGAATGGCAGGGCTGTAATTTCTCATAAATGCATATTGACCAGTTCTTTTGTAAGTGCTGTGTTCATTCGCAGATGCACATTGTTAACCAAGTGATAGCCCATCACATGAAAGAAATGATTATCTTTGAGTGCACAGTGTCTCCCTTTGATGGGTTTCCTCTATTGATATGGAAGTTTTTTCTCAAGAGGTGTTGAGCTGCGGGAATTCCTGACAGTAAAAGTCACAGGCTGTATCAAAACAGCATCACACTTAAGATCTTTGTGTCTCCAAGTAAGAGATGAAGAATGCATTACTGGAATGGGTGGAAGACTAGATCAGGGTCTTGAGCATAATCAATTAAAAGCCTTTTGTATCTCCAGTCATTCTGTGTAAAAGGGGGAAGTCTGGTAAACCCTGTGCACCAGAAGCGAGCATCTTTACTACTATGCAAAGAAGCAGGGCTCATCTGCATTCGCGGTTTTAGTTGAGTTTAGTTTAATTTCATTTATCCACTTTGTGCCTGCAGGGCCAGCACAGATGTTTCTGACTGTTGCATCTGCAAACCACAGAGAAACTATTCATTACAGCAGGGAACAAGTTGTACTTATTTTGTCAATAGCTGAGTAATAGTGTGGGTTCTCTTGTGACCTGTTAAATACATGTAAGCCTAAACAAGTACTGTGGACTGTTTTACCAAAACAAAGTACTGTACATACAGTGCAATACCAAGGAAATGGTCTGAAGGAAGTTTGTTCAAGGAATGCAATTTAACTACGCTCACAAAACCAAGTTGTCAGAAAAAGCCTTCACAAAACTGCAAATTCCCAGATGGCAGATAGATGCCACTTCAGGAAATGTGCTGTAACGGAATTCTCAAAACACCCCCCTTCGCTTTCATGCTCCGGGAGTCTGTCAGCCAGCAAACCACTGGCTTATAACCCCATCGACAAATGTTTCTTTTGTCTTTCTCTTTCATCCTTTCTTGACATTCATCTTTACTGGGTCAATCCTGAAGGGATTCCTGTTGCTTTTGCTTTTTTTAAAAAATTTGATACAGGCATGTCTCTATTCATATGGTTGTCACCTTTGCCCCACATTGTTCCTCTAATTGATTATTGTTGATTGGTTTAATTTTCATTGCATGTCTGCCTTGATTGATCAAAGGATGCCCCAAATTACTCTGCTAACGTGCATGTCAGATTAATAAATTCTTGTGTACTGTTACCAAGATTTGTCATCATTAATAAGCATTTGACAGGGAGTGACCCCGTGGGGTTATATGGCAGGTTGCCTTTTGACAACAAGGAGAGTTCAACAGTCTGTTCATGCGCCTCCTACTGCTTGTATCAGACCCTGTTGGATAATGGAAGAACATTCAAAGTCTGATCATGAATAACTTTCCTTTATTTCAGCAGCTAATAAATAAAAAAAGCTGCTTTGTGTTGTGGCTTGTGTTCAAGACACAGTGAGGCCCTTTTTTATCAGCTCACAGCTGTCACTGCAAACTGGCGTGGGGGGGGGGGGGTTAGCATCTGTAATCATGAACTGTGAAATGCCTCTTCATTTAGGAACTAAATATGATACATTGTGGGAAAATAGTGGGTACATTCTATCTATCTATCTATCTATCTATCTATCTATCTATCTATCTATCTATCTATCTATCTATCTATCTATCCATTATGCATAATAACATTGTAATGTTGTTGAAGCTGACACCCTGGGGTCCTTCAAGAAGCTGCTTGATAAGATTCTGGGATCAATAAACTACTAACAACCAAACGAGCAAGATGGGCTGAATGGCTTCCTCTTGTTTGTAAACTTTCTTATGTTCTTATGTTATTATGATGTGTAAGTACACATGTATTTACTAAGTAACTACAATGTAAATACACAGTAATTAGAGCCACTGCATGTAACGTGTCATGCATCAACCCCCCTGACAAAATGTTTTTCTCTTCCCCAGAATGGAAGATCTCCAACCACAGAAATACAAATAAATAAATCCCAATACTCCTACATGGCACAAGGCAACCCCAGCTCAACGGAGGAAGCTGGTAGTCAATGAGGTGCAAAAGCAAAAGGAAAGGATCAGGTGTGTAAAGGCCATTTCCCAGGCCAAGCAGGGAGAATGGATGAGATGGGAGAGTGTGGAACAATGCAAGATCAGCTGGCAAGACATGTGAACCTAAACCTCTGGGTGGGTGAGGTTCCCTCATGTCTTTGTGTTCAGTTTACTTGGTGCCATGACCAGGTGCTGCGATGTTTGACCTTAGCATTGGAAGACAAGCCTAACCTGACCAATAAGTTGGTTCCATCAAAGCATTTCACACAAAAGACAATATTCCTCCTTCCAGGAGAGCAACCACCAAAAAAAGGTATTAAAACCAAGCCTTGCCCTGTACAACTGGAAGCTGCTAGAGACTGGAAGATGCTGGCAGATGTTAGTCAACGGCTTATTTTTCCACCTGAGATTGCCACCACTAACCTTCAACCAGACATTGTCTT
Organism: Polyodon spathula; assembly: GCF_017654505.1. Classification (NCBI taxonomy): domain Eukaryota; kingdom Metazoa; phylum Chordata; class Actinopteri; order Acipenseriformes; family Polyodontidae; genus Polyodon; species Polyodon spathula. The sequence goes on along the minus strand of NC_054538.1, from coordinate 78,708,591 downwards.
GTGGTCTGGATCAGCATGGCTTGTTCATCTTTTAGAGTTAATGGTACCATGGGAAGATACTGTGGATGAGGCATATGAGAGGATGAAACTTTGGTACGCACAACTAGCTGCTGAAGCAAAGAGCGAGGATGGATCTTCCGAGTTTACCCAGTGGAGGTGGGTTGTTAAGGATTTGTGGCACACTCTACAACTTGGTTTCTCAGAGACGTCGGGTTCAGTGGCCAAGAGTTGCGTCGCACAGTGAAGAACTTATCTGAAGCAGCAGAAAGGAGCAGCAATTGGCTGTGGTTGAGATGGAAAGATTCTGGATGTGGATCTCAAACACAATAGAAAGAAAGCAACGCTGATGTACAGGTAAGTAAGCTGGGCTGAGCTGAGTGGGAGAAGGAGGGGGGTGATGCTGGGATGACAGAATCACTGTTGATCCCTCTTTAGGTGTCGTGGGCTAGTCAATGAAACACCGTGGATGGAAGGTGCCCACTTGAAGACCGCAGAGATGTACCCTACTTAGCTCAATCCAGACGGTTGTCATGCTGATGCGCTAGGGAGACCTCACTGGGTTGATCCCCGGAGCCAGCATTGCAACCGTTGTGTATGCTGATTCGCTGGGGAGGCAAAATGAGCTGATCCCTGGAGCCAGCATTACACTTCAGCAATCAACACCAGACAGAAGGATATCTACATCATCAGATGGAAAGCAACGCAAATGAATGGAGATGCAGTTGGATCACATTAGTTTACTGCAAAGCTACGTCTTAGTTTGTGCTTATCTTGGCAAGAGCCGAGTTCAAATCATCATGAAGTTCAACATTTACTCTCATGCAATAGAAATCATTACTCCCTGGGAGTCAATGAAGGCCATTTCTGACACAATGGCTCTCACAGAACCCAACACTATAATAAGCTAGATTTTCAACTTCCTCCTACTATGCTGTATTGAAAATGCCCCTACGTTTAATACTATAACTCACTTTCAATCAATCAATCAATATTAATTTTATATAGAACCTTTCATAGTGGACCACCATCACAAAGCACTTTACAAGGTAATGAGGAACTACAGTGGCTTGTAAAAGTATTGACCCCCCTTGGCATTTTTCCTATTTTGTTGCCTTACAACCTGGAATTAAAATGGATTTTTTGGGGGTTTGTATCATTTGATTTACACAACATGCCTACCACTTTGAAGATGCAAAATATTTTTTATTGTGAAACAAACAAGAAATAAGACAAAAAAACAGAAAACTTGAGCGTGCATAAGTATTCACCCCCCCCCCCCCCCCCCCCAAGTCAATACTTTGTAGAGCCACCTTTTGCAGCAATTACAGCTGTAAGTCTCTTGGGGTATGAATCTATAAGCTTGGCACATCTAGCCACTGGGATTTTTGCCCATTCTTCAAGGCAAAACTGCTCCAGCTCCTTCAAGTTGGATGGGTTCCGCTGGTGTACAGCAATCTTTAAGTCATACCACAGATTCTCAATTGGATTGAGGTCTGGGCTTTGACTAGGCCATTCCAAGACATTTAAATGTTTCCCCTTAAACCACTCGAGTGTTGCTTTAGCAGTATGCTTAGGGTCATTGAACCTCCGTCCCAGTCTCAAATCTCTGGAAGACTAAAAAACAGGTTTCCCTCAAGAATTTCCCTGTATTTAGCGCCATCCATCATTCCTTCAATTCTGACCAGTTTCCCAGTCCCTGCCGATGAAAACCATCCCCACAGCATGATGCTGCCACCACCATGCTTCACTGTGGGGATGGTGTTCTCGGGGTGATGAGAGGTGTTAGGTTTGTGCCAGACATAGCGTTTTCCTTGATGGCCAAAAAGCTCAATTTTAGTCTCATCTGACCAGCGTACCTTCTTCCATATGTTTGGGGAGTCTCCCACATGCCTTTTGACGAACACCAAACGTGTTTGCTTATTTTTTTCTTTAAGCAATGGCTTTTTTCTGGCCCAGCTCTGTGGAGTGTACGGCTTAACTCCAATCTCCGCTGTGGAGCTTTGCAGCTCCTTCAAGGTTATCTTTGGTCTCTTTGTTGCCTCTCTGATTAATGCCCTCCTTGCCTGGTCCGTGAGTTTTTGTGGACGTCCATCTCTTGCCAGGTTTGTTGTGGTGCCGTATTCTTTCCATTTTTTAATAACGGCTTTAATGGTGCTCTGTGGGATGTTCAAAGTTTCGGATATTTTTTTATAACCCAACCCTGATCTGTACTTCTCCATAACTTTGTCCCTGACCTGTTTGGAGAGCTCCTTGGTCTTCATGGTGCCGCTTGCTTGGTGGTGCCCCTTGCTTAGTGGTGTTGCAGACTCTGAGGCCTTTCAGAACAGGTGTATATATATTGAAATAATGTGACAGATCATGTGACACTTAGATTGCACACAGGTGGACTTTATTTAACTAATTATGTGACTTCTGAAGGTAATTGGTTGCACCAGATCTTATTTAGAGGCTTAATAGCAAAGGGGGTGAATACATATGCACGCACCACTTTTCCGTTATTTATTTTTTAGAATTTTTTGAAACAAGTTATTTTTTTCATTTCGCTTCACCAATTTGGACTATTTTGTGTATGTCCATTACATGAAATTCAAATAAAAATCAATTTTAATTCCAGGTTGTCAGGCAACAAAATTGCAAAAATGCCAAGAGGGGTCAATACTTTCGCAAGCCACTATATGCATAATACATTATATACATACTTTAAGGCACGTACCATATGAAAAGACATATCAAGTAAAAGAAATGTCTAATTATATAACTTCATTGTGCAGTAGCATCATTACTTACTGAAATTAAATATGTCGTGGTTTATACTACAACACAGTGGAAAATAGGGACCGGTATATCCTATAGAAAGACTACATTAATAGTACACAATGAAATGTAGTAAAAAGTTAGATAATCCCAAGAACCATGCGTTGAAATAAACACTGCATCCATTTGGGGCATGACGAGGAAGGTGAGAGGAGACCAGCTTGTGAAGACTGGGTGTAATCCTGTTTTATTATCAAGGAAACCACCAATCTCTAGGATAATTAACAATATCGTGACCTCATTACTTCAGCGCTAGGCATGGTAAGCACATATAACAGGTAGCTTGGATGGGAATGTTAAAAAAAACCCTTGTTTGCTAGTCTCTAGTTGCAATGGTTGGATAGGGTTTCCTTGTCAAGGACATGTGGGTTGTTGATGATAAATCATGATGACGCTACAATTTCCTTCCTCATTAGGCTTTAGAAGAAACTCGGAAGAATTGTGCAATAAAAAAACAAAAAACCCTAATGATCATATGCAGAATTGAGCGCAAGGCAGATTATATTATTAACCCTTTAACCTCCAAACTTGGCAACACAGTTTGCTTTCAACTATACAATTGAATTAATCTGGAAAACAAGGTCCTGCATTACTTAGGTGCCAGGTTTCAGCTCTGATTGAGGAACTGAGAGAAACCGTTTCAATGTTGGTCCTCACAGTCAGGTCTTAAGGTTATCTCCTGGTTGAAAGAGATTCATAGAAAATGTTCTGAATAACACAGTTAACCCTAACGGAAACTTTAAACGCAGTGCAGAAACCAGAGGACAGGGGGAGGAGACACTTCTTCACACAGAGACTGGTGAAGAGATGAAATGGGTTGATCCACCTGGTCATGTTATTGAGGCAGAATCATTTAGATCCTTTAAGACCCAACTTGAGATCAATGAGATCAATGAGCTACTAGGAACAGAATGAGCTTATATGGGCCCTATAGCAGCCTTCATGCACTGTAGGCATTCCAGAGTGTAATACATAATAATGTATTTATGGAAACATAATCATATACACAATGCCTAATACATGAAGCCTGTTTAAGAGGAAAGACATGGTTTAAAATGGGAAAGACAAGATCATATTAATTGGTGCAGAGGACTCTAAAAGTGTAGGAGTGTAGGCAGGCTTCAGCAGGGAAGGGTTGTGCAAGTTGATTTCTCTTGTTGTAACACCAGCTGCTCTCTTAAGTATTCTTTGATGGAGTGCTCAGACTGGCAGTGCTCAAACCAGGTTCGATGAGGGATAAGATCATTTTCTTGGCAGATTGTTTAAGTACTTATTGAAAGATCTGACAGAGCTTTTCACTCTGACAGTGACATGAGCGGTGATCGCCAAGAAGTATTGTAGTTACATGTCTCCTTGGATTCGTTTTTAATTATAAAAGAACTTTAAAAAGTAAAAAAAACACAACTGGAAACCCCTTTCCTGAAGAGGTCACTGAGGTTGCCATCATGTTTCTTCATATTCGTCCAGGATCTGGGATTTTGCTTGGAAAAGACATGTGACTTAATTTGTAGCATTTCATAGTTTTGCTTTTATTACATTTTTATAAAAAGAACAAAACTGAAATATCATCTAGAGACAGATCTGAGTTTAGTTGTCATTAGATTTAGATTTCCTCTAAGCCCAGACTATTTGCTCCAACTTCATGCACCGTACTAACTACTCTCAATATTCTCACTCACCATCATCACTTATCTGGCAGGTAAAGTACACTGTGGAGCTTATCGTTGCTCGATTTCTAAGACTGCTGTACACGACACAGTAACGACAGCTTTAGTAGCAAGTGATTCTCAAACACCAGTGTTATTGTATTGAACTCGTGGTACAGTAACGAGAGCTTCAGCAGCAAGTGATTCTCAAACACCAGTGTTATTGTATTGAACTCGTGATACAGTAACGAGAGCTTTAGCAGCAAGTGATTCTCAAACACCAGTGTTATTGTATTGAACTCGTGGTGCAGTAACGAGAGCTTTAGCAGCAAGTGATTCTCAAACACCAGTGTTATTGTATTGAACTCGTGGTGCAGTAACGAGAGCTTTAGCAGCAAGTGATTCTCAAACACCAGTGTTATTGTATTGAACTCGTGGTACAGTAACGAGAGCTTTAGCAGCAAGTGATTCTCAAACACCAGTGTTATTGTATTGAACTCGTGGTGCAGTAACGAGAGCTTTAGCAGCAAGTGATTCTCAAACACCAGTGTTATTGTATTGAACTCGTGGTGCAGTAACGAGAGCTTTAGCAGCAAGTGATTCTCAAACACCAGTGTTATTGTATTGAACTCGTGGTGCAGTAACGAGAGCTTTAGCAGCAAGTGATTCTCAAACACCAGTGTTATTGTATTGAACTCGTGGTGCAGTAACGAGAGCTTTAGCAGCAAGTGATTCTCAAACACCAGTGTTATTGTATTGAACTCGTGGTACAGTAACGAGAGCTTTAGCAGCAAGTGATTCTCAAACACCAGTGTTATTGTATTGAACTCGTGGTGCAGTAACGAGAGCTTTAGCAGCAAGTGATTCTCAAACAAAATGTGTGAATTAAATCAATCTGTCAATACTTTGAAATTCAGTTGATGAGGTCATTAATGAACGCATTTCTCATTAAAAAGCTTAATTGTCTCAGGTCATGTACATCATTTCCTGTCTCAACGACTAAATAAGGAGAACTCGTTAATCAAAATGCATGTTAAAGAGATCAATAAAAATGAATGGGAGCATAATTTACTGTTATGGAAACTACCTGTGTACAGCGAGACGGCTCTCCCATCAAACGGAAATGAAATAAAAAATAATGGGAATATCTTCATTTAAACTGTAAACTTCATTTATAATGGGTCATTTTGTCCTGCAGAATGTATGTTTATTTAGAACACTTCACATATACAATGCTGAGTTACAATTATCTGGCGTGTGGGCAAAAACTGGATGGCACAGATTAAAAAAACGCTATTAATCATAAATAAATCATGATTATAGCAGCAGTTTTTAAGTATTCTGTAAATATTTAATCTAATAGTTAAAAAGTGCAATGTGCGGCTGTTAGGCCTTGTTTTCCAAAAATATCGCCATGGACATTATATACAGACCAATGGAATACCGTGCGTGCGTGCGTGCGTGCGTGCATGCGTGCGTGCGTGCGTGTGTGTGTGTGTGTGTGTATGTGTTTAATAGAGAGAGAGAATACATGCACGTCTCCAGTCATATGTCGTTTTCACGATCACATTGCCTTAAGTTTTAGCCAAAATTGTAGATATTTATTACGGCCGTAGCCTTATCTTTTTGCCTATCGATTTGCTTCATTGCCACTGGGCTTTATGCATCCATGCATCCCTTCCTGCGATGTCATCGGCAATGTGTTCCGCGCTCAAGGTTACAAATTGTTAAAACAAGTAAAGAAATCTCATTCATAACCACATGTATATAAAAGTCTAAAGTATTTCTATAACTACAAATATTGAATTATTCAGGTATTGTCTGTATCGTCAGCGTCACAGCCGTGGTCTGTTAAATGTCTGTTTCAAGGTGAGTTATAGTCTTTCATTAATTAAAACCTTCCTTTTACAAGTGCAAATTAACTCCTGATAAATTCTAACAATTAACATGGATTTGCTAACAAAAGAAACATAAGCACAGCTTGTTAAGATAATAACATTATTTCGTAAATCAACATAATTTCGGAAATCACTTTAGCATGATTATTTATTAATGAGATAGGCATAATGACCTCTTGAATGCCAAAACCAATGCTACATACAGATTTCTTGATTAACACTGGAGTTCTCATTTACAACCTTTTGAAAATCCTGCTTGTAGTGCATGCTATGGTATGGAAGGTCAAGTAAATGAATGTGTTCTCTGTTGGTAAATGGGGCAGTAAATTTAGATTTATGGTGCACGTTAGGCTCACTATTTAAAGTGCATGATACAGCTGCATGTAGTGCCTTTTCGGGAAATGAAGCCTTAGTCTTACATTGGCTTTTTGGGCATTGTCTAATAGTCTATTGATTCTACTCTGTCATCTCACTATGGTGTCCATGTCTGGTTAATTTCAACTTTCAAAATGTTTTCCCCTTCATTTCCGATCTTGTACAGAGCATTATCTGGATCCTCTCAGCATAGACACTCTGTAGAGTTCAATATGGAGCTAATCAATGGTACATTAGTCGTTGACTGTGTTTAAGATGCATACAGCCTATAAATGATTTTCAGATATGCTTGGTTTTTCTGATTTAGGTCACAGATGGGAACCAGGAAGATCCACCTTAGATTGAAGTAGTTTGCTACGATTACCAGCCTTATCAGCACACTTTGTTCACATCTGGCCTGGACAATGAGCTGCCCTGTTAATCAATTTCAGTTTCACCCAGCAAAGCAGGTACCCCTTTAGGAAAATGCAAAAACAATCCATCAAAGGTAATCATCAAAGAGAATCGCAGCATTCAAAATTAGCCAAGCCAACTCATACCCTGCTTTAACTCTCCAAGGACTAATACTGCAAACGTTCCTGGGGGCCTTTAAAAATGCTTCATGTGCTTTTGCAGCCTGGACTGCAAAGGTCATGTTTTTTTTTCTGAAACATATTGGGGCAGACTGCGAGTCTTCAGGGTGAGCAGCCAGACAAGCAGATGAAAAGCTTTATAGCTGAGTGCTGCACGTTTGTCACATATGATTAAAGCTGTAGAGCCCTCAGCTTTCCATTTATGTCTCTGACACCCAGCCCCTGCAACAGCTTTCATTAGAGCACAAAGCTGCTGGGTTTCACCTGCAGTCACCTCTGACCCCAAGGCAGGCAGCAAGGTCACTGAAGCAAGGTCTTCATACTGATGAGCTGAGCCTCAAACCATCCCGCCCACACCACTTTAACACTTTGTTTACTGTAGTGACCTTGCAGGACCACCATCAGCAAATAATGCACAGCAAAACATCACGACCTACATCACAGGATTCTACAGCTGAAGTCATTGCTGGGTTATTGAGTTGTTTGGTCAGATATTAAGTAACATATTTGTTTTTTTCCCCCAGTATTTTGTTTAATAAAAAGGAATATTGTTCAATATGATAATATGATTACATGAACTTTGGAACAATTATTTTACCTGTCATTGCTGTACTAAGCAAAGAAGGGTTAGAAGAGATTAGATCACACTTTTCAAAACCCTAAAGTGGTCAACCAGCCTCATCACAAGAGCAGCACAGAGACCAGGATCAGAGTACAGAGCTGGTAACTGAGTGGAGCCACACTAAGGTCAGAAGGTAGAAGACACTGTTTTATGCAGAGATTGATGTGGGTATGGAATGGGTTACCAAGGGTTACTGAGCCACATTGTTGCTGCTGCATAATTGGGATCTTTTTAGACTGGACTTGACAAAGGCCTCAGATCAGTCAGCTACAGTACCTAGAACCACACAGAAGTGATGAGGCTGAATAGCATCCCCTCGGTCATAGCTTTTCTTATTTTCTTATGTAAAACAGCTTGTAAACTCTTTGAAAATGTTATCTGTTAGTCAGTAGCTGGTTGAAGGGAAATGTCTATGCTGGTGCATAGGGTTGTTGAAGGAAATGGCAATGTGTGTGACTCTGAGATTCATTTATTTAAAAGTAACCAACCGTTTATAATTTATCCCATGTTATCGCCATATCCCAGATTCATATTATGCAGAACTCATAGGAGTTGGCTTGTCCAGATGGGTAAAGGGAGGTTGCCTGGTGTATGTCAGACTTGACTATATTAACACAAAACCCCAGGTTTGAGGTTTAACACTGGGAGTCAGTGAACTGCCTTTCATCCTTGCCCAGCCACAGCACTATAGAAAGTGTTTCCCTCAGGGATATACAATTCTGAAGAATGAGAATGTTTCTCTTATTGGCTCCAAATGTAAACAAACAATATTTTAGACATCCTGTTGTTATATTATAATAAGGTGTTATCAGGGTGTGCATAGTGTCAGTTATTTTCATTTAAAATGAGTTTTAAACTTTAAGTCGGAGCTTCTTGAATGTTTTTGCTTTGGTACATGTGTAAGAACATACAATGCCTATAGGAAGTATTCACCCACCTTAGACGTTTTCACAGTTTGTTGTGTTACAACCTGAAATCTTTGATTTACACAATCTACTCAACACTTTGAAGAGGCAAGAGAATGTTTATTGTAAAATAACAGTTAATGAAAAATAAAAAATAAACTGAAATGTCTTGGTTAAATGAGTCAATACTTGGTAGAACCACCTTTGGCAGCAATTACAGCTGTGAGTCTTTTGAGGTAAGTCTCTACCAGGTTTGCACATCTGGCTCTTGCAATATTCGTCCATTCTTCTTGGCAAAATTGTTCAAGCTCTGTCAAGTTGGATGGGGATTGTTGGTTGACAGAAATCTTCAAATCTTGCAACAGATTCTCAATCGGATTCAAGTCCGGGCTTTGACTGGGCCACTCTAGGACATTCACTTTCTTGTTTTTAAGCCACTCTAATGTTGTTTTGGCTGTGTGCTTGTGTTCATTGTCCTGCTGAAAGGTGAATCTCCATCCCAGTATTAGGTGTTTTGCAGACTGAAGCAAATTTTTTTCAAAGATTTGCCAGTATTTAGCTCCATCCATTTTGCCCTCTACCCTGACAAGTTTCCCAGTCCCTGCCAATGAAAAGCATCCCCATAGCATGATGCTGCCACCACCATGCTTCACAGTAGGGGTGGTGTTACCTGGGTGATGTGCTGTGTTGGGTTTGCACCAGACATAATGCTTTGCATTTAGTCCAAATAGTTCAATTTTTGTTTCATCAGACCACAAAATCTTTTGTCACATCTTTTCACATGTTTTTCAAATTTCAAGTGGGATTTTACACAGGCTTTTTTCAGAAATGGCTTTTTTCTTGCCACTCTTTCATACAAGCCAGATTTGTATAGTACCTCAGCTATTGTTAACACATGGACAGTTTTTCCTATCTGAGCCATAGAACGCTGTAGGTCTTTTAGAGTTGTCATTGGCCTCTTGGTGGCTTCTCTACCTTCTTGCCTGGCTGCTCTAAACAGATACTGAGTGGTGCTGTATACCTTACACTTCTCAATGAAATCTTTTTATACCCCTCCCCTGCTCTGTGCCTTTCCACGACTTTATTCTGGAGTTGTTTTGAAAGTTCTTGGTTTTCATGGTAGTATATTTGCTTTGAATGCACTACCCAACTGTGGGATCTTACAGAGACAGGTGTATTTAATCTGAAATCATGTGAATCATTTTTATTGAACACAGATGGAGCCCACTTAACTTATTGTGTAAATTCTGCAGACAATTGTTTGCACCTGAACTTATTTATTAGTGTCATAGCAAAGGGGGTGAATACATATCTAATGAAGACAACGTGTTGAGTAGGTTGTTTAAATCAAAGGTAAAAAATCCCATTTCAATGAGTCAAGATTTCAGGTTGTAACACAACAAACTGTGAAAATGTCCAAAGGGGGTGAATACTTCCTATAGGCACTGTACAGCTTCAGAATTAATTTAAACTATGAATAAGCAACAATACAATACACTTTTGATGTAACATTTCAAAATTTTAAAAAAAATCAAATCAAAAAAGAAAAATTGAATGAAAAATTGAACGTACTCTCTGAAATATCCCTGTCTGAATGTATTTATTTTTTTCATAGTGTGACAGGGAGATCCTGTTGCTGGCTCTTGAGTGCATATGTGCCTTTATGGAAGCAGCTGGGATGGCATTTTAATATTGCTCTGTAAGTCAATAGTATTGCTGGAAATAATTTCAAATGGTTACCTAAGTAACACCCAGGTAAAAGCCAGAGGTAGAAGGTTTTTGACTTACAGGACACATGGTATGTAATCTGCTGAATCTGCTACTTATGCAGTGAAAGCCCTCATGTATATATTTGAGCCCCAAATATGTACACATGCAAAGCACACAAGTGAGTACACATACATGCAAAGCACACAAGTGAGTACACACACACACAAAGCACACAAGTGAGTACACAAACACACAAAACACACAAGTGAGTACACACACATGCAAAGCTCACAAGTGAGTACACACACACAAGTGAGTACACAAACACACAAAACACACAAGTGAGTACACACACATGCAAAGCTCACAAGTGAGTACACACACACAAGTGAGTACACACAAAACACAAGTCAGTACACACACACAAGTGAGTACACAGACAAAACACAAGTCAGTACACACACACACGCAAAGCACACAAGTGAGTACACACACATGCAAAGCTCACAAGTGAGTACACACACACACACAAAGCACACAAGTTAGTACACACACACAAAGCACACAAGTGAGTATACACACACAAAGTACACAAACACACACAAAGCACACAAGTGAGTACACACACAAAACACAAGTCAGTACACACACACACACAAAGCACACAAGTGAGTACACACACACACAAAGCACACAAGTGAGTACACACACACACAAAGCACACAAGTGAGTACACACACACACAAAGCACACAAGTGAGTACACACACACACAAAGCACACAAGTGAGTACACACACATTGATTTATCAATAGCTGTCTCACTATAAACTGCAAGCTTGTTTGTGCAAACTCATTTTAAGAAAAAAAACCTTAAAAAAGTAAAATAAAACTGTCTGGGGGTAAAAAAAAAAAAAAATAATCCTGAGAAAATAAACATGAATTGACAGTCTGAACAAAGGTCTGATTGTGATTCGTTTGTTGTTGTAAGGTTCAGGATACAAGATGATGTTACACCTCTTTTGGGTACAGGGGACTTGGCCACACTTTACAGTTAAAAATAATTTCAAATGAGAAACATATGGCATTTTAGTTTTTTTTTCCAATGTTTTTGTTATTTATTTCTGGGTTAATTCACATTTCCTTTAATCGATTTTTCTTTTCGTTTGTTTTCTTTTGATTCTCGCTGTTCGAGCTTGGGGCGAGCAACGAACCTTGCATTTTCCATTTGAAAATAAATAATAAAATGGCAAAGTGGTGTTATGCTTTGCTGGTAAGCATATTTTGCTTGGCAGTTCTTGAAATACCTATATCTTTAACAAAACAATGTGGGGAAAGGTTAGCCAAGGGTGCACCTTTGAACCTACCAAGACATTTCAGCTGTTTACAATTTTCATATTAAATCAGTGAGAAGTTTTATCTTTGCCTTGGAAGCCAACTGCAAATTGGAAAACTATGTGGTTCATTTCAGATATTTATTGCATGTTATTTTCAGCTGGCTGCAGAGTAGAATAGCAGTTCATTTTCATCATGTACCGACTACAATCACAAGTCTCTTAACTGGGAATCTGCTCCACTCAACACTCACTTCAATGTTCTTGGCCGCCTTTAGAAAAAACAAAATAAAAACATTTCTCTTAAAAGTAATGCCAGTTGTGACTTAAAAGTTAAAGTAATCTGACTTTTAACTCATATTTATCATGGCATAGTTTACTGCAGTATAGTCTGGTGTTTTTCACAATAATGGGTCTGCAGCCTCAGCAGATCATTTGAGACATTGTACTGTATCTTGGTTTGTCTATTTGTGCAGCAAAACTTGTACTCAACTTACTGGCGCTCGTGTGTTGCTGTAGACACACAGTATATATCTTATATACATCGTCAACCACGACATAGAATCACACACACTATATATATATATATATATATATATATATATATATAGATATATCTATATATACACACACACACATACTTGCTAATAATGGTGACAAGTCTCTTTCACTGTGAAAGATTGCGCAACTTGCCCCCCTTTAAGAATGGAGCCCAGGACACGGAAATGGATTTTTAAAGTGCTTTCACGCTATTTTTAATAAACACCAATGAATATAACAAAACCAACAAAACAGAAACAAAAACACCTAACTCCCTTTCGGGGCTCTAACTAAACACAGACTGGTACCTCACTGACCACAGGATGGCTAAGCCGTTTACCTGTCAAACACCAACACACAATTCCTTCTTCTGATACGACTGCTCTCACACACACAGTCGGGCTCTTCCCAGCAGCCAAGAACAGACTGGCTGCCTCTCTTAAATACCCTGCACCTGGCTCCAATTTACAATTAGCACCAGGTGCAGGGGATTAACTAAACAATAAAAACAATTAACACAATTAAAACCCTTAGCCCAATCACCCAACAGTGCATTTTCAGGGAGGAATTTTAACCCCCTCCCTGCTATCTTACAATATATATATATATTAGGGCTGTGCCAATTAACAGATTAATCAGATTTTATTTTATTTTTTTACAATTTAATTGGGCAGTTTTGGGGTTTTTTTTGGCTGGGCATTTAGAACTCATTTCCCAACATCCCCTGCTGAGAAGAAGGCTTCTCGCTTCAGTTCATATCTGGTTTGTTGTTGTTACACAAACACTTCTTACATTTTCTACAATGTCCAGAATGATCCTCAGTGTCTGCTGCCAGCTTGGAAAAATATGCTGCATTTATTTTTCACGATTCCTTCATTTGGCCTGGCATGGTTTCAAGCGAGTAAATGTCTTTCACTAGTGTCACAAGCTGTGACTGTAGCATTTTGTTTTATTGATGTTAGTACTGTTAATATTACATTACTGTTCAAGTTAATTATGTATAGTGATTTTTCATAGTTTATATTGTGGAACACGGGTAGGAGTTGTTTTAACCAATGTTTAACTGTTTCTTGGTCCTGAAAGGTGTTTTTTTTTTTTCAAATGATGAAAATCCAGAAGCCCAAAATATAATGTAAAAATAAAGAAAATAAAGGCTGTTCATAAGGAACCATAAGTGTTTTTACAGTATGTTTGCATCAAAGACAAAAAAAAAAAAATCCATTCTCTTCAACATTATATATTACTATTAAACTCTTTCATGGCTTGACATTGTTCTGTGAAAATGTGTTACATTTACTGAAATAAAAATGCTTTTAAAAGCGAAAAATTTTTGCTGGTAACCTGCAAACCATTGTCAAACAAACACAATGTTGAACTTTAGAACTACATAATTTATTAGCATAAATATATATCGGATATATATATAGGGATTATATTTCTACTTCATACAAGGCACAATGACATATACGCCATCTGTGTGTCAAATATGAGCCTCTTTCCTAGGACCCCTGGAGGAGGATGAGAAGTATTTAAACTAGAAAGGAAGAAGGGAGAAAAGGAGACGCCATATCAATGGGGGATTTCAACTTCCCCATATAAAATGGGAAAACTCGGTGGGGAGCATGACAGACGAAATTGAAATGGTGGAAATGACAAATGACTGCTCCCTAATGCAATTTGTCAAGGCACCGACTAGAGGTGAGGCATGCCTTGGTTTAGTCTTTTCAAATAACGAAGACAGAATAACAAAAACAGAGGTCATAGTACCATTGGCAAACTCAGACCACAACATGGTCTCATTTGAAGTGCTTTTTAAAGCCCTAAAAGTAATGACTAAAGCTAAGGCTTACAATTTTAGAAAGGCAAACTATGAAGGTATGAAACAGAAAACAACAGAAGTAGATTGGAGTAAAATAGAGAAAACATCCACAGAAAAAGATGGCTGTTTTTTAAATATGTAGTGCTAGAGGCACAAAACAATTACATCCCTAAAGTAGACAAATCCAAATCTAAAACAAAATTACCAAAATGGTTTAATAGAACAATTTAAAAAAATATTCAGAGGAAAAAAAGGCACTTTACAGAGCATTTAAAAGGGACCAAAAACATAATACACAGAGAGTACTTGAAACTGCAAACACAAGTAAAAAAGGAAGTTAGAAAGGCCAAGAGAGATAGAAATGGCTAAAACCAATTCCAAAAAATGTTTCTAATATTATAACAACAAGAGAGCTTATAAAAGAGGTTACATGTCTAAGAGATGCAAATGGCAAAATCATAGACAAAGAGAAAAAAATAGCAAATATATTAAATTATTACTTTTCACAAAGGAGGATACGAACAGCATGCCCCACATGTCAACCTGTTTTTATCCAGTTTTAAATAACTTTAGTATAACACAGACAGAAGTGTTAAAGGGACTAACTAGGTGCTCTTAAAAAAAACAAATCCCCTGATGAGATCCTCCCAATAGTACTCAAAGAAATGAAAGAAGTTATTTACAAGCCGCTAACCAAGATCATGCAACAGTCTCCTGACACAGGGGTTGTACCGACAGACTGGAGAATTGCAAACGTAATACCGATCCACAAAAAGGGAAACAAAACTGAACCAGGTAACTACAGACCAATAAGCCTGACTTATATTATATGCAAACTTATGTAAACTATAATAAGATCCAAAATGGAAAATTAACTATACGGTAACAGTATCCTGGGAGACAGTCAGCATGGTTTTAGGAAATGGAATACCCTAATTTACCAAATAAAATCTAAAGGTCTTTCGAAAACTGTTCAGAGCGTCTCTTCTATTAAGAGTTGACTTGCGTCATCCCTAAGTTTCTTTACGCCACGTGTTACCTTATCCCCTCACGAATTGTATCTTGAACAGAAAGTAATGATTAGAGGAGAAACATCAAAATGGAGCAAGGTAACCAGTGGAGTACCACAGGGATCAGTATTAGGTCCTCTGCTATTCCTAATCTAAATTAATGACTTAGTTTCTGGTATAGTAAGCAAACTTGTTAAATTTGCATACGACACAAAAATAGGGGGAGCGGCAAACATTGTTCCAACAGCAAAGGTCATCCAAAATTACATTTAATAGAGAAATGTTTAAGGTACTGCATGCGGGCAATGCAAATGTGCATTATAAATACCATATGGGAGATGCTGAAATTGAAGAAGGAATCTATGAAAAAGACCTAGGAGTTTATGTGACTATATATATATATATATATATATATATATATATATATATATATATATATATATATAGATGTTGGTGTTGATGTGGATGCTTGCAAGTAGCATGCCAACACTGCAAGATATGAATGTGATTAAAGCCCTGAATTTTTCCTGGGAAAGTATACTAAATGATTTTTAAGATTAAAACCCACTCAGTTTTAACATTGTCTACAGTATTACAGTTTTGCAAGATTGCTAAAACACTTTATTCAAAAGATTATCAAAACGTTCAAAACTCTTAACACAAAAAATAGAACTGAGTTCTAAAATTCTAAACTCGAAACACATTTTCACATGTTTACATACAAAATGCTAAACTCTTAATCACCCGCTCAATTCTTTAAGAGAGATTACCTCTCTTAAAGACATATTTCAAATGCTAATATCTATTCTTGCAAAATAGTGCTCATTAGTGCTCATTATTGCAAATGGCCTTGCCCATGTGAGAATGCAGAGAAGCTCAATTGATCATTACTACATCACTATATAAAAGGCTGTGAGGAAACAGCAGCAGTTTGTGATGATGTCAAGCAGGCTGCAGAAGCTGCTGGTTGTGGTCGACATCAAAATCAACAACAACAACAACGACATGCCCTTGACTCCAATTAAATCACAGCAACCATAATTGACCATGTAGTTAACAGACGCTTGTCATTGAGAGCAGCTAGACTGGTTGTCCAACCCAACCTGAAGAGGTCAACTGTAACCTCAATAATCCGAACATTGCGTACTGAGAACCAATAAGTCAAGTATATACAGTATTGGATTACATTATATGCACATAGGTGCAGTATTACAGTAATTGCTGAAAGAGTATGTTTACAGTAGTGTTGCTGTGAAATCTTTTATATATGCATTACTGTACTTGTGTTTCAGAACTGAAAGGAAAGAAGGCAGTGGTGGGTGTAGCCATATCACCACTGCTGAGCAGGAGATGGCCACAATAGAAATGGTCCAAGCCAAGAATGACATTCACCTCAGGGAAATCCAAAGGAACATTGCTGATGACAACAACATGTTTCGAGGGATTGATTCGATAAGCACAGTCACAATTGGACATATTTTGAAAAGGCACCAAATCACAGTGAAGTAGATCTATTTGGTCCCTTTTAAAAGAAATGAGGAAAGGGTGAAGGCATTGCGACGTCAGCATGTTCAAGTAAGTGTACAGTTATTTAAGAAATACTACAGTAATGTTATGAACAGTAAGCTGCATTATACTACTGTAGGTATGTGAGCCGTGTTCTACAGTACAGTAGGAGGGTGGTGACCATAGTTCTGTGAATTGTAGAAGTGAAGTGTAATCACAACTGAGCATCTTTTTTTCACAGAGGAGGATGGAGTTTGATGCCAGTGTTGACCGATATGAATTCCTTTATATAGATGAAGCTGGCTTGCCACAGTCAATGTGCTAGGGCAGCGTGGTGGGACTATCACTATGTGTGCCGCCATTTCTGAGAATGATGTAGTGGCACGAAGCCCATTACTAGGGGCATACAATTCAGTACATCTGCTGAATTTCCTGGATGTGCTGCACAATCGCCTTGTACAACCAAATGCAGTAATCACATTTATCATGGTGTGGGACAATGCCAATTTCCATCAGGTAGTGGTAGGGTGAGGATGGTTTGCATTCATAATGAGGTTTCTGCCACCCTATTCCCCATTCCTTAACCCTATTGAGGAGTTCTCTTCGGCCTGGAGGTGGAAGGTGTATGATCGCCACCCATATGAGCAAGCCACCCTTCTCCAAGCAATGGATGAAGCTTGTAACGACATTACAGCAGAGCTATGCCAGGGATGGATACATCATTTAAGAAGGTTTTTTTCCACACTGCCTTGCGAATGAAGACATTAGATGCAATGTCGATGAAAATCAGTGGCCACAAGCACAAGAGAGGCTTGATGTTCAGGGATGACTGATCTATGCATTTACATAGTACTATATTAGACCTTATTTTGTATATTTACTAGAATTTATTTATATTCTTTTGTTCACTATAATTTAGAGTCCTTTAGCCATTTGTAATTTGAAAAAGATTTATATATCCTGAGTTTATTTTACTTTTATTTAGTGTTAGGTAACAATATTTGACAAAGATTAATTTATGTCATTTTGCTTGGATGATTCAATTTCTAAATTGTTTGATGTCTTTATGATTAAATTTCAAGTTATTTGATGTTTTGGTGCAGTAAATATACTTATCAAATCTGACCCCAAAACCTGGGTTTTGTACGTGTTAGAGGCTTTTGCTGCTGGAGTGAATAGTGTGGGTTTTTGTGTTAAGAGTTTTGAACTTTTTCACCATCTTTCGAAAATTGATCAATCTGAAAATTGATTTGTTTTATTATTTCTGCTTGCTCGCCCCAGCTGCTTTGGAATGGCTCAGTCAGGAAGAAGAAGACATGACTTCATGTGGAGATGGCAATTGATGCATTTGTTGTGTCTCCTCCAACGAAGATAATTTGCCCGCATAGCTCACCACACATCCCGTATGAAGAGGGCTTTTCCTGACTATAGCAAGTCAACCACTGGCACTTCATCTGCAGAATGTATTGCACCTCAGATCCTGACTGTCACATTTATATGTACTGGGGTACAAAGCATACAGTGGCAGCCAGCACCAGCTATAACAATGGCGAACGATTGTGCGGTACTCTCTGATATAAAACTGAGATCAAAGCAATATGCACGTTACTTAACCTGCCCTGCATATTCTGCACGCTAGATGGCGGTATCTGACAAGAAACTGGTTTGTCACAGATTACTACTGAAATGCAATGTTTCACCAGCAGGTGTCACACACTGAAGCTTGTGAATACAAAGAGATTGCATATTGTTATCTTTATCTAGCTCAAAAGCTAGCAGCGCAGCAATCAGATTGCACAGAGCATAGATTCATCATGCACATGATTGCAGCGCTCAGATTCATCATGCACGTGATTATACAGAGCACAGATTCATCATGCACGTGATTGCACGGCGCAAAGATTCATCATGCATGTGATTGCACAGAGCTCAGTTTCATCATGCACGTGATTTCAGCTTTCAGATTCTTCATGCACATGATTGCATGGAGCACAGATTCATCATGCACGATTGCACAGAGCTCAGTTTCATCATGCATGTGATTGCAGCGTTCAGATTAATCATGCACGTGATTGCACAGAGCACAGATTCATCATGCACGTGATTGCAGTGCTCAGATTCATCATGCATGTGATTGCAGTGCTCAGATTCATCATGCACGTGATTGCACAGAGCACAGATTCATCATGTACATGATTGCACAAAGTACAGCTTCATCATGCACGTGATTGCACAGAGCAAAGATTTCTGATGCACACGATTGCAGTGCTCAGATTCATTTTGCACTTGATTGCGCTTGGTAGTCTATAGGTAGTAACTCACAGAACTGGCCTGTTATTTTGTTGTGATAACAGCTAGGGGGTTCTGTTAGTGCTCCAGTAGGAGCCAGGCTTTTGTTTTCAGTTTTTTCTTTATAGTGTTTAATAAAAGTGCTCACAGGAGCTTGAATTGCATGTTTGTGTGTAGTGCTCCCTGACTCACAGCCTAGCCACTAGCCCCCCCATCTCCACAGTAACTTTTGCTGCATATTAGTTAGCTGGAAAACATTTTACACTTATAAAATATTGAATCCCTAAACTTTTAACTTGTCGCAAGAGGTGGGGGTGTGATGGGACAGCCGTTGTAGGCAACTATGTCACATGGTGGTTGTGGGCACCAGGAGCCAAAAGAACTTTACTGCATTAACCAAAATGTTCCTTTTCCCAGGTTGGTTTGTTATTGCGACAGTAGGACACAGACCAGAGACCAGCCTACCCAGGGATAGACAGCACAAGCACTTAATTAAAGTTAAAGCAAGTTTTATTTTTCGAATATGTAAAATAAATATTTAAAACAAGATAATCACCACCAACATTATATCTAGGGTGGAAAAGTAACAAATAAAACACACTCACTCCTTTTCTAGAGTGCAAAGTAAAAAAACAAAACAAAACAAAAAAAAACAAACACAAAAGAAACTCCTGCCTGCGGGAACTAAGATCATTACATTGGTGTTAATTGTGGGATACAGGTACCCCAGCGTGCACTTGGAAGCCTGTAGAGTGGTGAGCAAGTCCATGGGCGGACTTAAGGCTAGTAAAGGAGAGTATAACGTGCATGGGTAGATGACCCAGCCTCCTTCAGAAATGTCTAAAAAAAAAAAACATGCACAGATCTTAATCTATGTTTAAAAACATGTTGAAAACAGATTTTATTTGAAGACAACTGTTTGTTGTTTTTATTTTTAATTTGTAATTTTGTATTGCATTTGGTACTATATTAAGATTTTACATTGAATAATCTAATGAATGCACTGATAACTTTATTCATTTATTGATGTGTGTATGCATATATTTGTTTGTTTGTTTCTATCTATATAAATCTATGCCATGTGCCTTAGTGATCATTGGATTTAGCAGATTTCCATGGTCCAGTTAAAAAGCTTCCAGACTTCAATCTCAATCAAACTACAACTCCTAACCTGAATGCAAAACTGTGTGTTTACATTTGTGTTCATGTAAAAAGTATCTGATTACAATAATAATATAATTATGTATTGCTTGTCAAGTAACACAGACAACAATATATCCCAGTTAACCCTTAATAGCATCAACTGAGTATATACACTTGTTTGGAAACAAACAACACTAAAACAGTTCTGAGCTTTGTTAGTTATTTCAGCTCTGACTCAATACCTGAAGTTGTTTATATGCCACTTAAAAAAAAAACTCCAGTTGACATGGCTGGGTAGTAGCACAATACAACTGCTTTATACAGTTCCACCTGTACTCTAGTCTGTCATCTATTTTTAAACACTACGTTTGTAGAAGCTGAAAAACAACTTGAGTTCTAATAAGAGGTTCTGGTTTACTGCTCAGTTTGTTTTTGCTTCTTTGGTTGATTCCATGTGAGGGTGCTGTTGAGTGACTCTCAATACACTCCTAAGAGCACTGGTTGCATGTTTTAAACAATTTAAAGCAATGCAACAGCGCAATAAATATTAAATAATAAAAAATAAATATTTTTATAGTCAACTTTTATAAATCAAAACCTGTGTATTTTATTTTAAATCTTCTGAGCGTTAGTTACCCTTGCTGCAGGTTGTATTATCCCTATGTTTCAGTTTTGTGAGATCTGCTCAGCGTTACCCTTGCTGCAGGATGCATTATCACTGCGTTTCAGTTTTGTGAGATCTGCTCAGCGTTACCCTTGCTGCAGTATGCATTATCCCTGCGTTTCAGTTTTGTGAGATCTGCTCAGCGTTACCCTTGCTGCAGGATGCATTATCACTGCGTTTCAGTTTTGTGAGATCTGCTCAGCGTTACCCTTGCTGCAGTATGCATTATCACTGCGTTTCAGTTTTGTGATATCTGCTCAGCGTTACCCTTGCTGCAGTATGCATTATCACTGCGTTTCAGTTTTGTGATATCTGCTCAGCGTTACCCTTGCTGCAGGTTGTATTATCCCTGTATTTCAGTTTTGTGAGATCTGCTCAGCGTTACCCTTGCTGCAGTATGCATTATCACTGCGTTTCAGTTTTGTGAGATCTGCTCAGCGTTACCCTTGCTGCAGGATGCATTATCCCTGTGTTTCAGTTTTGTGAGATCTGCTCAGCGTTACCCTTGCTGCAGGATGTATTATCCCTGTGTTTCAGTTTTGTGAGATCTGCTCAGCGTTACCCTTGCTGCAGGATGCATTATCCCTGTGTTTCAGTTTTGTGAGATCTGCTCAGCGTTACCCTTGCTGCAGGATGTATTATCCCTGTGTTTCAGTTTTGTGAGATCTGCTCAGCGTTACCCTTGCTGCAGTATGCATTATCCCTGCGTTTCAGTTTTGTGAGATCTGCTCAGCGTTACCCTTGCTGCAGTATGCATTATCCCTGTGTTTCAGTTTTGTGAGATCTGCTCAGCGTTACCCTTGCTGCAGGATGTATTATCCCTGTGTAGCTCAGTTTTGCTAGGCACAGAAGAGATCCTTGTGAGTTCAACGGTGCTATACCAGTAGAGGTTTATGAAATTATGCAACTCAGTAACTTCAGTGGAAATAAAACGCTGACTGTGCATTTCCAAGCTGTGATATTTGAGGAGGTATTTTTACGGTGGGTTGGGGGGTGCTCTTTGTGGTGGCTGGAATTCAAAGCATGCCCATAGAAAACTCGTGGCTGATGACTGGGTTTGTTGCTGGAATAGCTGGGGCCTGAGTATTGCTGGGGTTTGGCAGGTTAATCAAACCAAATGTTAGTAATTGGTGGGTTTGTTTCACCACAGTGGCAAAGCAATAGCAGCCTTTAGGATGCTGGTGTTTGGCTAAGGTAATAGAATGTCTTTCTTTCTTTTATTTCTTCAGGAATTCATTGTAAATCGTGCATACAAAGAACTTCTGTGCACAAAGCCGAATCCCTACTGCGGAATGATACCGAATTTCAGAATTCAGCTCAAAGACTAAATATCAGAGGAGTTTTTTCCAGTCTTCGAGCATTCAAGCAAGACAGATACATGTGAGAGACATTATGTTTCAAAGGCACATTATCCCTTTCCCCTCAATAAACGCTATTCACAACCTTCACACATCAAGGTCTTTTTCTCCTTTGTAGATGACTAAGATTTCACAGAAAATTATAAATAGATGAAGAAGGCAGGCCAGATAGATCAGATAGATTGTAACTCATTTGTAACCCTTTCTGCAATCGTTAGAAGATGATTGATGATATTTGCATAATTGCAATGCCAGTTGTCATGACGTTATCAATGGTGACCAGCACCTCTCAATTCACTAGTTAGTTTTTTGTCTGCGTTTTTAATGGACCCTGAGGTCAGCAGCCTGTATACTTGGCAAAGGCATTCCTGATGTAACACTGAGCTGACAGAAAACACCACCTCTTACAACAACTTAACCTTTAACTGTCATTGCAGATACTGATGCTGGAAAGTGGTTCCTCATCTGGAAACCCATTACTAACCTCATAGTTAAACAGAAAGCCATTACTGTATAAGGGTAGGATGGTTTGCTTTGCATTGGTTTTCTCACAGCTTGCAAAAGCGTTAACTAGCACGTCCAAACCCGGAGGTCTTGAGATCAAAAGTATTGTTCCCAATCCCCTGTTTCCTCTTCTCCGTTTTCTTCCCTACTCTATTGTATGTTGTATTATATGTAAAACTTGTGTTAATTGTGAAACTGGCTTTAAAAGAGTCCTGCACTGGAATTTAAGGGTTCTGCAAGGTAATTCAAGTGCCGGGGTGGTGGTGGTGGTGGTGGGGGGGGGGGGGGGTTGGGGGGGGTGGGAATTAATCCCGGCTTGCACCTGGACCAGCATGTCAAAACTGCACGAGTAAATGAATAGTACAATGTCAAACATAATTAGCTGATTGTCCTAAATGTACCTGGGGCATAAATAGAAAGGCAATTAAGGAGCAAGCTGTTTCCAAGGCCAGCCATTTCGTTGCAAGTCATATATTTATCAATGCATGCTGGAACTGTTAAAGTCATTGGAATGTAGGAAAGCTACCGTGCCTTTCTATAACTCCTGCTTAGACAGCGGGGGGTACATTGGCTTTGAAGGTTCTATAATACTTCAAAAAGAAAACTACAGTGCTCCCTTGCTATAACGCGGGTCTCAGGGGACACACAATAGGAGCATTAGCAATGGGAGTGGGGGGTGGGGGAGGGAACCAAGGGACACATACCAACACACATCTGACTAAAATAAAAAATAAAATAATAAGATATAACTTTCCTTGAATTAACTATGCATAAAGCACCATGTAATCAAAGCTATATTTTTTAAAACAAAACAAAAAAAGGTAACATTCCCACTTGTGGATCATTTTAATTTCCAGCTTTTAAACTATAAATAGTCTGGCTAAATGGCAGTCGGGAGTTCAGTTTAAAGCAACTGACAAGCAAACCAAGTGCAAGCGAGCGGGTCGGGCGAGGGGAAGAGGGGGTGGGCTTGCCCCAGTTTCGGCTGTCGGAGCGAGGCAGAAGCAAAGCTGAAGCGTCTCGTCTCCCAGAGAAAGATGCAGCTCCTCTCACCGCAAAAAAGTAAATACATTACAAAAGATATAACTACTTAATAGGCCTAAAGACTAAATATTTATTTAGTTATAAAACTAATGCTAAATAAGATATCTGTGTTATAAAGTGCCAGCTCAGCTTTTCTTCAGTTCAGATACTGTATCAAAAGGGAGACACAGAAAACGACTGAGAAGTTGTTTATTGTCTGAATAACACTTGTACTGTATTTACTTAGAAATATTGCATGAATCACTAGTATAGGGAATTGGGGGACATGTTGTAGGAGCGTTATATCCAAGGTGCATTATAGTGAGGGGGGCACTGTATAATGATACTGGAGTGTCATGCATTCCTGTTGTATTGTATAAAGTGAGTGTATAATGATACTGGAGTGTCATGCATTCCTGTTGTATTGTATAGAGTGAATGTATAATGATACTGGAGTGTCATGCATTCCTGTTGTACTGTATAGAGTGAATGTATAATGATACTGGAGTGTCATACATTCCTGTTGTATTGACTAGTGTAAATGTATGGAATTACTTTGATAGCTGCAACTTGTTAGGTGACACAGCAGCTATAAGGCTGTTTGCATTCAACTTTAATAAAATATCAGTGCTTTGGTGTTTGTGCATCGCTGTGAGACTGAGAAATCAACACCTGTGTCTTCAATGTATGCTACCTTTTCATAGCAGATTGTATTGACTCTCTACCTGGGAAGGTTAGATGTATGGACATAAGCCCTCCCCCACTCCCACAAGACACACACACACACACACATGCATGCACACACACAGGCACAAGCACACACATGCATGCACATGCATACATGCAAGTACGTGTACAAACACACCCACAGACACACACATGCATGCATGCATGCACACACGCATGCATGCACGCATGCACACACATACACACAAACACACACACATGTATGCACACACAAACACACACACACACATGCATGCACACATGTACACACACAAGCACGCACACACACACACACACACACGTACGCACCACACCCTTGTCACCATGTTACCATACCACTGTGTCAAAACAAGCAAATATTCATTATTTTTATTAACATTATCATTCTCTTTTCTTTTCTTTTAATTGCACACAGCATTCTTTTTGTTCTACCTCTAGATAGCTGTGCAACATGTATTGAAAAAGACTTGGGTAGGCTTGGACTGACTTATTCACATTCCTGTTAGGTACAGTTGGTATCTTGGTCTACGTTTGGTAAAGGCAGTCATTGTAACACAACTTTCTTACCCATTACAAGCAGATTAAGAGAATTCTGCTAAACATTTACTCACAGTGAATAAGCTCAGATGTATCCTTTTGTAAAAACCTGTTGCTAATTTATTAACTGGGCACATCACACCATGGCTTAATATAATACAGAGTTGGAGGACATGCTTGTAAATCACAGGAAAGACACATTTTAAAATGCTAGGCGAGCAAATTGGTTAATAATAATGATCCCAGACTGGAACCAACCCACAACAATGTGCCCTGTGAGATATTAACACCCATGTTGACTTTTATTTAACACTGAGATCACTGTGTCAAGAATAAGATTAAGATACTTAAGGGGAATAATTAAGTGTTGATACAGCTTTGCATGCAGGGAATGTTTCTAAACTCTAGCGGGAATTCCCATCCCGCTCTGAAGAGAAGAGCCAAGGACATTTTTATAGGCGTGTAGATAATGAGCTCCAGAAAACTAGAGAGTTTTCATTGTAATGGGATCTGGAAAGCAAATCAGGTCAGAGGATGGAAATGTTGTGATTCCTGAGGGTGAAAAGCACAGCCACGCACAAACAAGACTGGAGCTGAAGCCTTACAACTGCAAAGGAGTCTCAGCTCAGTGGGGTTGAGCAATGCAAGGCCATTTGTTTCAATATGAAAGGATACACTGTCCGTGCAGCACTGGTTTGCTCTTTAACTTCTATTCCAATGCAGTAAGGTGGGAGAACAACTCTGTTACAAGTTTGGGGGAAAATATAAATTTGGTTCAAATTGTTGTTTGTATTTGAGTCTAGACATATTAGGGAAGCACTTTTTTTCTGCTTGATAAACAAATCCATGCACCACAGCATTCTGATCTGATTTAAACACTAACCCTTTCAGGAGCCTAACCCTCATGTGATCATTGCTGCATTGAGATGAGAAGAAATACTGATAGACAGCATTTACACTCATTCCCCTACCCGATAGACCCAGCATTTACTCATATTACTCAGTGAAAGTAAGTAATGTGTTATAAACTCTACAGCCTGTTCAGCAACACTGCAGTAAATTATAAGGCATTGGTGCACAAATCCTTGCTGTCCGGAGACCTCCAGGTTTCATAGGTATTGTTAAAAAATGACCTGATTGAGACCTTGCAGGAGGTAAGATTGGTTGAGTTCAGTAATTTAGGGTACAGGTGGAACAAAGACTGGGAGGGCTCCAAACCATGACGACTGTAGTTGTGCACCCCTGTTATAAAGAGTCCTTGGACCCTTTGATGACAGCATAGACCACCAGTGAGGCAGCGCTGTAGTTTTGCAAGGTCCATCTTTCAAAGCTTCACTCCAGAATGTTTGAAAAGCCATTTAAACAGCTGGGCATTCCCTTTCTATTTCCCTTTTTTGAATTTAACAGGACAATGTACTGTGAACTCCTGTTTACCCTCAGCCTCGTTTCAACAGGACAATGTACTGTGAACCCCTGTTTACCCTCAGCCCCATTTCAACAGGACAACGTACTGTGAACCCCTGTTTATCCTCAGCCTCGTTTCAACAGGACAATGTACTGTGAACCCGTTTACCCTCAGTCTCGTTTCAACAGGACAGTGTACTGTGAACCACTGATCACCCTCAGCCTCATTTCAACAGGATAACGTACTGTGAACCCTGTTCACCCTCAGCCTCGTTTCACCAGGACAACGTACTGTGAACCCCTGTTCACCTCAGCCTCGTTTCAACAGGACAACGTACTGTGAACCCCTGTTTACCCTCAGCCTCGTTTCAACAGGACAACATACTGTGAACCCCTGTTTACCCTCAGCCTCGTTTCAACAGGACAACGTACTGTGAACCCCTGTTCACCCTCAGCCTCGTTTCAACAGGACAACATACTGTGAACCCTTGTTTACCCTCAGCCTCATTTCAACAGGACAACATACTGTGAACCCCTGTTTACCCTCAGCCTCGTTTCAACTGGTTTTCGAGAAACTCAAAATGAGATGCCTAAGCAAAGAAAAAGCAAACAGTACAACTGTTCTGTAGCTTAATGTACTAACAGTCATTTAACGTAACGATTAAAATAATATGTTGTCAAATTAGCTGAAATGAAAGGCACACAAATAACAGTATTTTTGGTCATCTAACCCTGTATTGACAAGCAGGGTGTGTGCTTGAGAGCAATATATAATCAGATTGCTGTGACCCTGTCTTGCAGTACACTATTACATTCCCCTAACAAGGACACAGAGTTCTGTGAATGCCGCTCTGAAACACTCGTGCCCATTTCTAACATACACAGTTCCAGGTGAGTGTTTACACAGCCTCATTTCTGATCCCCTTTGGCAAGGTGAATGCACTGGCTGATCCAGACAAACCCATGCTTGTTTATCAAGACTGCTTCCACTCCTGGGTAAATGTTTACTCTGGCCATTGTCCCATTTGTTTACCGGCCTTACACAGATTCCAGCATGTCTTTACACAGTCTTTTGGAGGCTTGACGCCTTCCAATATAGTACAGATTTTAGAGCGCCCCAGCATGTATAGAGTGTTAGCTTTTTGTATCTTAAAGTTTAAAAAGAAAGTTGCTCTCCCTATGTGTGCAATAGCATACCCCTCAACAACAGACTGCAACCACCTGGATATATCTGCATTCCACAGATTTATAAATAGCTTCACAAGCCTCTTTCTTTTTTTGTAAACAAGGTCATAACAGCAGGTCAAGATGGAGACCAAATCATTGTATAAATAGAAAAAAGTTATTTAAAAAAAGTTTTATAAGTGAACCACATCCGAATGAGATCATCGGATGTTGATGCAAGGATTAATCACTTTAAAAAAATACATTCAAATTAGCTTAAAAGAGAATACTGCTTTGATTTTAAAAAGCTTCAGATAAATCATTTGGGATCTTCTTCCACGTATACCTTGGTTGTTTCCTTCTATTGCTGTAACATTAGATGTTTGCTTTTCATTTTACAAAGCAATGGTGCAAAGATAGGTTGGGGGTACATGCTATTTGACTAACCTAAACTACTTCTTATAAACCTTCTTTAATTATTGATAATCTGTGTTATTATTCATGCAGTAATACCCGAGGAAACAGCAGTTAGCACCATCTAGAAAAGTTCAACTTGTCCTGTTAATCGTCAATGCATCATATAGTTAGCCTGTGTAACCCACTCATGTTAAAAAAATAAAGTTATAATTCACAGTTTTAGCTTGTAATTAACGGCTGTGACCAGAACTGTAAATTACGAATGATTGCCAACTGCAGAATGAGTTGACAATACAACCCTCCTCCTGGCTTGCTGGACGAACTACAACACTGTAAGGAATATTTTAAAAACACCAGGCTGTGTACGTACTTGTTCTTGGTCAGATCTCAATGGGTTCTGATGGCTTCTATGTGACCAAAGAAACTATTCCAATGTTATTTAAGCTGTATTTAAATTGGTACGGTATGTGTATCAGTATTAACTACATTGTGTTTTGGCCATTCGTGTTTTGATTTAATTATAATATACAGTGCTCTGAAAAAGTATTTGCCCCCTGTCTGATTTTCTGCATTTTTGCATATTTCTGACACTGAATGTTATCAGATCTTCAACCAAAATCTAATATTAGATAAAAGGGACCCTGAGTGAACAAATAACACAAAATTTTGATAATTATTTCATTTATTTGTTAAAGAAAGTTACCCAATGCCCCTGTGTGAAAAAGTAATCGCCCTCTTAAACTCAATAACTGGTTACGCCATCTTTAGCAGCAATAACTGCAACCAAAAGCTTCCTGTAGTTGTTGATCAGTCTCTTACAGTGCTGTAGAGAAATTTTGGCCTGCTCCTTCATGCAGAACTGCTTCAACTCAATGATATTTGTGAGCTTTCGAACATAAGCTGCTCATTTCAGGTCCTGCCACAACATCTCAATGGGGTTTAGGTCTAGACTTTGACTACGCCATTCCAAAACTTTAAATTTCTTGTTCTTCAACCATTCTGATGTGTACACTTGCTTGTTTCTTTCAGATCATTGTCTTGCTGCATGACCTAGATGGCCGGATGGCCTAACAATCTCCTGTAGAATTCTTTGAAACAGAGCAGAATTCATGATTCCTTCAATGATGGTAAATCGTCCAGGTCCTGATGCAGCAATGCATCCCCAAATCCTGACACTACCACCACAATGCTTGACTATTGGTATGAGGTTCTTACTGTAGAATGCAGTTTTTGGTTTTCGCCAGACATAACGGGGCCCATGTTGGCCAAAAAGTTCCACTTTTGACTCATCTGTCCATAGATCATTGTTCTAGATCTCTTGAGGATCATCCAGGTGCTTTTTGGCAAACTTGAGACGAGCATTCATGTTCTTCTTAGTGAGCAGTGGTTTCCGCCTTGCTACTCTGCCATGAATCCCATTTTTACCCAGTGTCTTTCTGATGGTGGAGTCATGAACACTGACCTTAGCCGAGGTGAGAGAGGCCTGCAGATCCCTGGATGTTGTTCTAGGGTTCTTTGTGACTTCCTGGACGATTTTACGCCTTGCTCTTGGAGAGATTTTGGCAGGACGGCCACTCCTCGGAAGATTCACTACTGTCCCAAACTTTCTCCATTTGGACAATATGGCTCTGACTGTGGTTTGGTGGAGCCCCAGAGCCTTAGAAATGGCTTTGTAACCCTTTCCAGACTGGTAGGCATCAACAACTTTTTTCCGGAGGTCTTCAGGAATTTCTTTTAATCGTGGCATTATGTGTCTCTAGAACCTGTGTGCTGACAACTTCACTATAATGGTAACGGCCAAAGGTAGTCAGATTTATATTGGGCAGGGCACTGGTGCAGACGCAATCCCATTCGAGTGCTGTCTCCCTCCTTCGATCAGGCCTGATTGTTAACCAAAGTATTCAAACAGCTGATCCTAATTATCCCTTTAATTGGGTTGAGTTAACTGGGGGGCAATAACTTTCACACCTGAAGATTGCATGTTTGATTACCTTACACACCAAACAAATGAAAGACGCACCAAACTTTGGTGTCATTTTTTCTCTCAGACTCCCTCTATATACTTCTACAACCCACAAAAAGATCTGACCAAATTCAATGTGAAAAATGTGCAAAAATGCAGAAAAACAGAAGGGGAAAAGACTTTTTCATGGCACTGTAACACTCTGTCCTTATAAAAGTTTACCCCTGTAATTTTGCACTGCAAGTTAACCATGCATAATTGCCATATTTTTTCCAGTGCTTCACCACACCTTTAAGTGATTTGCCATACTTGTCTGTGTGTGTTCCAGGATTGATCTTATTCTTTACTGCACTATGCTGTGCTTTTTAATACATTTTAATGAATAAACTTGTATAAGGGTCCAGGGTGAATGTAACACAATGTGTGTCTTGTCCAGGTAAGACAAGCTACATTACATTTGCATGATAAATTTGCAGTTTTCCAATGGTTATACAATGCATTTATCATTAATTTACATTGGTTTGCCATGTGCTTTTTAATATGCCTTACAATGCTTGGCTCTGCTTTCCCGTGCTTTCACTGTGCTTTATTAGACTGCCGTGCTTTTGATATGGTATAGTGTACAAGGGAAGGCTGTCAGAAAGGCTATACACAGAGAGCAGTATCAGTAATCTTCCAATAGCCAGCAGAGTGACAGTGCTGTGGAGTGAGGGTCCAGAATTGCAGGCACTGTAGCAGGAACTGCAGCAGTCAAAAAATGGCTGGACAAAACTCCTGACACAAACAGACCTGATGAACAACTTTTAGAAATCAGCCTGACCAAAAACGATTTTGAATTTGATAACAAGTTTTTTCTACAGGTGAAAGGAACAGCCATGGGCAAACATTTTGCCCAACCTACTCTAATAGCTACATGGCAGAATGGGAACAAACAGTGTTCCCCAAATGCCCACAGTGACCAGCACACTACTTCATGTACATGGATGACATCAGGGGCACGTGGACACACGGTTTGGAGGAATTCCAAAACTTTATTTCCATTCTCAACGCACACCGCAAGTTTGTTACAGTTAAATACACCACACATAACAATGAAATTAACTTCTTAGACACTGCCACTTACAAAGGACCAGATTTCTCGCACATTAATAAATTACACACCAAAGTTTACTTTAAAGACATAGACACACAGACACTCCTAAACAAGACGAGCTACCATCCCAAACATACATTAAGAGACTAATCAAATCACAACTACTCCAATTCCATTGAATCTGCAAAACACAGATTGATTTTCAGGAAGTCACTAAGATTTTATTCACAGCGCTTCAGCACAGAGGATACTCTTGGTCCTTCCTTAGAGGAATCTGAGAAAACCTTTCTCAAATAAAAAATACAAAACAACAAAAAGATTATTCCCTTAATCACTACCATCTCTCAATTCAGCGTAGCGGCCAATGCATGCATGAAACAAAACTTTACCAACAAACTACAGAACATGAACCATCAAATCATTTCTGCATACAGAAGTAACAAGAACTTAAATGACTGCATAGTCTCAAGCAAACTGCCCCCACTAAATCCTAAACCAACACAAGCACCTTACTTTAAACAATTTACCACACTTAAAAATAATATTACAGACATTACTTACAGGATTCCACATTGACACAATATACTAATAACTGTATCCATGCAATACAATGCACTACATGTAAACTTGTGTAGATAGAGGAAACAGGAACAGTATCCGAGCCAAACTCTCACAACACGTTTACAACATCAAACACAAAAAAGAGGTACAGACACCGTCAGGGCACACTTTCTGCAACACAGCTTGGAATCTCCCAAAAATACAGGAATCGAAACAAACCAAAACTGGTTAGATACAGAAAGAAGAAGGAAAGAAAAAGACTGGATTAATAAATGTGAAACGGTATTCCCATTTGGTCTAAATGTGAAGAATGCTGCACCTTAAAATGAACAAAAGACAAAAACCCAAAAAGATATGCTTAAAAACAAAAATTGCAATCCAAAATAAGTAAGATGGCTAGTGCACGTTCCTTTCCCTGGACACCCAGTCCTGCAGAGGGAATCTAGGGAAGGTAAGTTTCAAAAAACACTCTCAAACTAACCCTAACCCTAACCCTAACCCTAACCCTAACCCTAACCCAGTCCTGCAGAGGGAATCTAGGGAAGGTAAGTCTCAAAAAACACTCTCAAACTAACCCTAACCCTAACCCTAACCCTAACCCAGTCCTGCAGAGGGAATCTAGGGAAGGTAAGTCCACAGGCATCACATACAACATTCCACAAACCTTTACACAAAACAGCAGTGACTGCATCTATGCAATACAATGCGATACATGCAAAATTATTTACATTGGAGAAACAGGCAACACTATCCGAGTAAGACTAACACAACAATCTATAATATCAAACACAAAAAAGAATTGCAAAGATTCCTCTAGTAGCACACTTTCTACAACACAACTTAGAATCTCTGAGAATTACAGGGCTGGAGAGGAACCAGAACTGGACAATCGGAGAAAGGAAATGGAGAGAAAAAGACTGGATCAGCAAACTACAAACTGCTTTCCCACTGGGTCTAAAAATTAGGAACTCCACGATAGACCTGCACGAGAAAAGGAGATTTGAAACAAAAACAAAAAAAACAAAAAAATAAATCCAAAAATATTCAGATGGCCCATGCACCTTTCTTTCCCTGGAAAACCAACCATGTGTAGGGTTCTCAGGGAAACAAAGTTCCTACCTCACCCTAACCCTAACCCTAACCCTAATCCAAATCCTCACCCATAACCTAACCCTAACCCTAGCCCTCACCCATAACCTAACCCTAACCCTAATCCAAATCCTCACCCATAACCTAACCCTAACCCTAGCCCTCACCCATAACCTAACCCTAACCCTAATTCAAATTCTCACCCATAACCTAACCCTAACCCTAATTCAAATTCTCACCCATAACCTAACCCTAACCCTAACCCTCACCCATAACTTAAACCCTAGCCCTAACCCTGATCCAAATCCTCACCCATAACCTAACCTAACCCTAACCCTACTGTAACCCTATCTGCACCACAATTCTAAGCTTAGCCTAACTTTGACATCAACACTAATTCTAACCTTAACCGCAAGACCAGTCCCGTCACTGAAAGTTGCTTGATAAACTGCAGGAAGGCATTGAATTCATTCAGATGTCAGCAGAAATATGATACCTTGGTGTCTGTTTCCAACAGTATGTATATTAAATCCTATATAAAAGGAACCTTGATCACAGTTTCAAGTGCAGCACAAAGACCATTGCTAGAGGACAGGCTTGGATTGAGTGGAAACAGACAGGAAGGGTTCAGAGTGTTAGAAACAGTTTCAGTTCTACAGAGAGGTGAGTGAAAGGTATGGGATTTCTACAGAGAGGTGAGTGAAAGGTATGGGATTTCTATAGAGAGCTGAGTGAAAGGTATGGGATTTCTACTGAGTGAAAAGTATAGGATTTCTACTGAATGAAATGTATAGGATTTCTACTGAGTGAAATGTATAGAATTTCTACTGAGTGAAAGGTATGGGATTTCTACTGAGTGAAATGCATAGAATTTCTACTGAGTGAAAGGTATGGGATTTCCACAGAGAGCTGAGTGAAAGGTATGGGATTTCCACCTCTCAAACGACATGTGTCACTAGAGCCTGTCAAATGATTCAAAGATACAGGAATATTGCTTAAAGTTTAAACACACTTGTTATTACCTGTTAATGTTTGCTGGCAAATATTTGGTCATTACACTTAGCACTTTAACCCAAATCACTGTTTAACCCTTATGCCATTATCAATGTACTGTGTGAATTCGTTCAGCTTATCAAAGAATTGCGGACAACAAAAAGTAGTAGAGCCTTATCAAACACAATCATTTCTCACAGAATCCAACACAAATACTGTGTGTGTGTGTGTGTGTGTGTGTGTGTGTGTGTGTGTGTGTGTGTGTGT
The DNA here is from genome assembly GCF_017654505.1 of Polyodon spathula. Classification (NCBI taxonomy): domain Eukaryota; kingdom Metazoa; phylum Chordata; class Actinopteri; order Acipenseriformes; family Polyodontidae; genus Polyodon; species Polyodon spathula. The sequence goes on along the minus strand of NC_054538.1, from coordinate 78,674,647 downwards.
GTGTATATATATATATATGATTCACTGGTTGGAAATCCTGGCCTGTGATTGGTTAAAACCTTGTCATCGGAGCAAAAATAGTTTGAGCTATTTCCCTGCCATCCTTATACCACCATGCAATAGTTTCCATCTGTCATGTGATTGGTTCACATCACTGTCATCCCGCCCCTTTTTAAAGGAACGTCCTTCTCCCCTGCACTCACAACAAGAGAAAATGGCTGAACACTGATTCTGTGATTTAACAGAAAATTAATTACAAAACATTCTACAAAAGAAAGATGCTCCAAACACTAAAATGGTGATTAAAACATCACTGTCACTGTTTTCTGACTCAACGATGTAAACAAATGACGGGCAGGATATAAACTGGACTGTGCAGCAGTGAGCAAGCGACACGTAGAGCTGGACGCCAAAAAGACTTTCAGAACTACTGTACGAACTTCAAAAACATTTCTGTTATTTATTTCTGCTATTTATTTATTTACATATGCTGTATCAGCCATATTTAAACAAAATATATAGCCATTTTACTATCCAGCTTTACATTTTACTTCCTTGTTTTTTTTCTTGGATGATTCATGTATTAAATATGTAATGCAGACTCAGCCATAGTGGAAAATGAAATGCTCCTTGGGGAAGACTATTGTTAGTCCCCTGTCGGTAACAATAGTCTTCTCTCGGGTCAATAACCTTCCACTATAGCCCTCCTCTCCAGTCCATATTTACTTATTTAATCTCTCTCTCTCTCTCTCTCTCTCTCTCTCTCTCTCTCTCTCTCTCTCTCTCTCTCTATATATATATATATATATATATATATATATATATATATATATATATATATATATATATATATATATATATATAGTGGCGGATTGTCGCGCCCCTTTATGTTTATTAAGTGTTTTATGTTGTATGTAGTGTGTTCAAGTTGGTGTTTATGTATAAAATACACAGGATATAAATATGGGTTACGAGCACAAGTGTTTAAAATGCATATTTGTATTTAGGCACGAGGATTGCACAGCACTTCACGTGCAGGTAAAATGTAATATGTGAGCACGGGGAATTGCACTTTTATTAATTCACGTGCAGTTGTACCGAGATTCCAATTGAATGATTGATTTGCAATTGAGTCTCGGTACAGCTGCATAAAAGCAACATGTTTTCACTCGTTCACCACCATTATGTGTTTTGGTTTCTGTGTTCTTCCGGGTCTGACGTCACCACTACAGTCATCTTGGTCACAAGCCTCTCTGAATCTGAGGTAGAGAGAGGGAGAGGCATTGCTTCATCACAAGGAAGCCAGTCTTACTGGGGTTGAAGTTTACCCTCTTCCTTCAGCTGTTAGCAGCTAGTTATACCTGGTATCTGGCGTCTCATTAAGACAGTCGTATTACTAAGAGATCCTCAGGCTGTCCTTTATCATTATCGCTAGCTACAAAAAGAAACTAATCGCTTTGCAGCCACCTTGCAGTGCGCACATCTATTATACACTATTGCAATCTCAGCTTGTGAAACCACTGTACATTACTCACAAGCTGAGCAAGGTCATCCCTGGTCAAAAAAAGAGGTCAGGTAAAAAACGAATGTTAGCAAAATGTGTACAGGGAGAGATTGGTTTGGAGGAAGTTAGATCTGTACAATTGATCTGAAAGGTGGTGCATCTAAATACCACCATCCTTTAAATAAACCTATTTCTAACATTTGAATGATTTCACTGATAGTACATTACACTGAGGTCCTACAGTGAGAGTCTAAACCACAATGGAAAAGAGCCAGACTCATCTGCAGTCAAGCAAGAGTCTAAACAACAATGGAAAAGAGCCAGACTCATCTGCAGTCAAGCAAGAGTCTAAACAACAATGGAAAAGAGCCAGACTCATCTGCAGTCAATCAAGAGTCTAAACAACAATGGAAAAGAGCCAGACTCATCTGCAGTCAATCAAGAGTCTAAACAACAATGGAAAAGAGCCAGACTCATCTGCAGTCAATCAAGAGTCTAAACAACAATGGAAAAGAGCCAGACTCATCTGCAGTCAATCAAGAGTCTAAACAACAATGGAAAAGAGCCAGACTCATCTGCAGTCAATCAAGAGTCTAAACAACAATGGAAAAGAGCCAGACTCATCTGCAGTCAAGCAAGAGTCTAAACAACAATGGAAAAGAGCCAGACTCATCTGCAGTCAATCAAGAGTCTAAACAACAATGGAAAAGAGCCAGACTCATCTGCAGTCAAGCAAGAGTCTAAACAACATTGGAAAAGAGCCAGACTCATCTGCAGTAAATGAAGAGTTTAAACAACATTGGAAAAGAGCCAGACTCATCTGCAGTCAATGAAGAGTCTAAACAACATTGGAAAAGAGCCAGACTCATCTGCAGTCAATCAAGAGTCTAAACAACAATGGAAAAGAGCCAGACTCATCTGCAGTCAATCAAGAGTCTAAACAACAATGGAAAAGAGCCAGACTCATCTGCAGTCAATCAAGAGTCTAAACAACATTGGAAAAGAGCCAGACTCATCTGCAGTCAATCAAGAGTCTAAACAACAATGGAAAAGAGCCAGACTCATCTGCAGTCAAGCAAGAGTCTAAACAACAATGGAAAAGAGCCAGACTCATCTGCAGTCAATCAAGAGTCTAAACAACAATGGAAAAGAGCCAGACTCATCTGCAGTCAAGCAAGAGTCTAAACAACATTGGAAAAGAGCCAGACTCATCTGCAGTCAATCAAGAGTCTAAACAACAATGGAAAAGAGCCAGGCTCATCTGCAGTCAAGTGAGCATCTAAACCACAATGAAAATGTATTCTGATGGGCTGGTTAATCTACTATTACTTAAAAGTTTACTGACTGAAAAGCACAGAAAATTCAAAAGTACAAGAGGTGCAGTAACTATTCACTTTTTTCATATGTCTTAGGGATGCTCACTAAACCAGTACCTTGTGGTATAACCTGAAATTGCTCCATAAACAGATGCAATCCAGGGCACATTCTGTCCTGTTTGTGCACTGTGTTTATGGGAGATACCATCTATAAAGTTTAATAGACTCCTATATAAATCACAGCAGTAAGAATTACATGCTTGCAGTGTGAAATAAACGCCATAAATACATTGTAGTGCTCTGTTTTTCATTTTAATTTGTTTTGGAAATGTTAAGATCCTTTAAGGAAAGGCACACAGCCACATAAGAAGGAGTCCTTGCCCCCACCCCCTGCACCCTTGATAACCACTGCAAGCAGGCCATGCTGTACATGTCTACCAGTGTGCTGGGAGCTGTCTGATTGGAGGATTGAGGTGGACTCTCTCTCAGATACAGTCCAGACTACTGTGGGTTGCTGCTGATATTCTCTGCTAGGTGCTGGCACAGTTCAGCCTCGTCCCAGCAGGTAAATACACATGATTGTGGTGACAGCACCTTAAACCCTGCTGTCTTCCATTTCCAACAAGCTCCTACAGTATGCATTTCAATTGCTGACAATTTAAAAGCAACAGACATCAGCTCATAGAATCTATCAGCTCCCACAATGCCATAAACACTGCCGACTCACATATGACTAACAGTGTATTGTACAACAGAGGTGTAGTTTCCATAAGCTCATGTTGAATTGGCCCACCAAGAGGAGAGGAGCCCCTGTGCCCCCTCAAGAAAACAATGTGTTTAAAACAACCTTGCTTTTCATAACGATCCTAAAGAAGTCATACAAACCTCTGTAATTAGTAAAACATATGTTTAAAATTACTTGCAAAGTCTATTTTGGCTGTACAGTATCAAATGTGGTATTTAATTTATATAGCAACATCCAGCAATATCTAAATTTACAAATATGAAAACAACGGTTTGAAACACTGTAGGTCATAAAATACAGCAGTTTGTACAGACCAATGGAGACTGAACTGGTCCCTTACTGATAAGTAGAACTTAAATCTTAAAAAGCACTCCTGTACCAGGATCCAGTCTAGATATCTTGCAGTTTCACGAGGAAGCCACACTAGCACTCAAGTCATGCTCATTTTTATTTCTATTACCTACAGTTCAAGGTACCTTCCTATTCTTTACAATGCTGATCTATGTTTTCACTGTGCTTATTACACTTTGCTGTGCTTTACTTTTGGGGACATTTTTACAAGGCTGATAAATCCAATGAAACCAGTAAGTAGCTGGGAATATTAAACATACTACAAGGCATTTAGGAATACCAGTAACACTGTGTCTAGGAAAAGATGTCTGTGTGTACAATCCTGTATACTGGCTTGCACCCACCGACCGTACATCTCAGATAAAGATCAACAGTCCAGGACAGGCACTGATTAACAAGAGGAACCTGATGACTCCCAACATAGGAGCTCTGATTTATGAATCATCTACATATATTTCCATCACAGCGGTGCTTAACCAGGAAGAGGTTATTGCAGGTCAAACACACTGCTGTCTGAAATGAAGGTCTAACTGAGCTGCAGTAGAAGCTGGGAACACTAGAGGATAGGGATACTGTACAGTACACAGATCTCTTCGGGTGCTTTCTAGGAGTGCAGAGCATGAGCATGGTGTATGCCTGAGGTTTTTATATATACTGTATACAGTGAGGGGAGTGGATTTATATATATATATATATATATATATATATATATATATATATATATATATATATATATATATATATATATATATATATATATATATAGATAGATAGATAGATAGATAGATAGATATAAAATCCACTCTCCTCACTGTATACAGTATATATAAAAACCCCAGGCCTTCACACAAATACAACACACACTCCACCCCCTCAGCCTCACAAGGCTCCACTCATTGGCCTTCTCCTCCACCCTTAATTATTGCGCAGTATTGCAGCTGTTCAAATTGCCTCTGTTTGCATCATGAATTGCTACACTTGAATGTAATGTTATTTTAGCAGTACTCTAAAGTTAGACGGTTTGTTCCGAGTCATATCGTTGTTTGAATGTTATTAATCTAGAGTGATCATCTGATATTTTTGTGTTGTGGTTTTGGTAATGCTTTCACTGAGATGATTTCTCTTTATAAAGATAAGGTTGCTGTTATAAAACACATTAGTTAAGCTAAAAAATAAATATACCATAAAACAGGAAGGGAGAGGCATGCCCTACATTAATAAAAAAAGAATATGTTTGTGTTAGATATATTGTTGCATATCTCAGATCTTTGGAAATGCAATATAAAACAGGATCTTTGTGCTTTGTACTGCAGCCAAGAGATAAGTGGCTGTGCTTGAGGGTTAAAGGGCAGGCTCCACCTGCTTCAGATCAACAGCTTTGTGAACAATGTGCAGACATCACAGGAGATAAGAAAGCCTGGTCTAATTGAACCAATGAGACTTTATTTAACTGCCAACAGAAACGCCATTGTCCCAGCTCCATCAAGGTGTGCGAAGCAGGCTTCAGATTGAACATTCTGTGTGTGGGTGTACAAGAAACGTCAACATAGCAGAACAGCCCTCACTGTAGCCATAGTTCTGTGTCACCTGCTAAAAAAAACATTTTCAAAACATAGTTTAAAATACCTTTCAGACAGTAGGCGCCCGAGTGGCACATCCGGTAAAGGCGCTCCGTGTGGAGTGCAGGAAGTGCCCTATAGCCTAGATGTCGCCTGTTCAAGTCTAGGTTATTCCATTGCCGACCGTGGATGGGAGCTCCCAGGGGGGCAGATCACAATTAGCCGAGCACCGTTCTGGGGAACTTAGGTCGGCCAGGGTGTCTTCGGCTCACTGCGAAGACACCCTGGGTCAGAATAACAGACCATCACTGGGTCAGAATAACAGACAAAAATTCAAAAGGCATAATAATAGGAGCATGCTATAGACCGCCAGATTCAGACGGTGAGCACAATAATCTGTTATACAATGACATTAGAAATGCGTGTAGCAAAGGAGAAGCCATACTAATGGGGGATTTCAACTTCCCCCAAATAAAATGGGAAAACCCGGTGGGTAGCGCGAAGGATGAAATAGAAATGGTGGAAATGACAAATGACTGCTTCCTAACACAATTTGTGAAGGCACCCACTAGAGGGGAGGCATGCCTTGATTTAGTCTTTTCAAATAACGAAGATAGAATAACTAAAACAGAGGTCAGAGAACCACTGGCAAACTCAGACCACAACATGGTCTCATTTGAAGTGTTTTTTAAATCCTCAAAAGTAAAGACTAAAGCTAAGGTTTACAATTTTAGAAAAGCAAACTATGAAGGCATGAAACAGAGACTAACAGAAGTAGATTGGAGTAAAATAGAGAAAACACCCACAGAAGAAGGATGGTTGTTCTTCAAAAATGTAGTACTAGAGGCGCAAAACAATTACATCCCTAAAGTAGACAAATCTAAATGTAAAACTAAATTGCCAAAATGGTTTAATAGATCAATTAAAAAAAAAATTCAGCGAAAAAAGGCACTTTACAGAGCATTAAAAAAGGACCAAAAAGAATGTACACAGAAAGAGTACACAGAACTGCAAATGCAAGTCAAAAAGGAAGTTAGAAAGGCCAAGAGAGAAATAGAAATGAACATTGCTAAGGGAGCTAAAACCAATTCCAAAATATTGAAATTGGAGAAGGAATCTATGAAAAAGACCTAGGAGTTTTTGTTGACTCAGAAATGTCTTCATCTAGGCAATGTGGGGAAGCTATAAAAAAGGCTAACAAGATACTCGGATACATTGTGAAAAGTGTTGAATTTAAATCAAGGGAAGTAATGTTAAAACTGTACAATGCACTTGTAAGACCTCATCTTGAATATTGTGTGCAGTTCTGGTCACCTCGCTATAAAAAAGATATTGCTGCTCTAGAAAGAGTGCAAAGAAGAGCGACCAGAATTATTCCGGGCTTAAAAGGCATGTCATATGCAGACAGGCTAAAAGAATTGAATCTGTTCAGTCTTGAACAAAGAAGACTACGTGGCGACCTAATTCAAGCATTCAAAATTCTAAAAGGTATTGACAGTGTCGACGCAAGGGACTTTTTCAGCCTGAAAAAAGAAACAAGGACCAGGGGTCACAAATGGAGTTTAGAAAAAGGGGCATTCAGAACAGAAAATAGGAGACACTTTTTTACACAGAGAATTGTGAGGGTCTGGAATCAACTCCCCAGTAATGTTGTTGAAGCTGACACCCTGGGATCCTTCAAGAAGCTGCTTGATGAGATTTTGGGATCAATAAGCTACTAACAACCAAACGAGCAAGATGGGCCGAATGGCCTCCTCTCGTTTGTAAACTTTCTTATGTTCTTATGTTCTTAACCCTTGCAGTCTGGCCAGGCACCTGAGAGCTTGCCTGTAAGATGCCAAGAGCTGCATTGTCCAGGTGGCTGCATGGTGAGTTTGCTGTGTGAAACTAAGCAGTCAGCTGATGGCACACGCTTCAGATGAAAGCTTGCTTTCATCTTCACCGCTCTCGAGTCAGTACAGGGGTGGTAGCAGTGAGCTGACCCTAAAAATAATTGGTGACTACTAAAAGTAAAAAAAAACAAAAAAAACCTTTCAGACAATTAGGACATCTACACCTTGCATTGTCTTAATTTATTGTGATACCTTATTTATGACAGTAAGGAAGACATTAACTAAAACACTGCCTGTCTAATTTCAGCTAGAAAACCGAAATGATCTCCTTAAGCACATACCTTAACAATAAATAATGCTCCTTTAAACTTTTTTATTTAAATAAAATGTTTTAAAAGGGGAAAAAACAAAGTCTGCTATAAATAAAGGTTTGAATATATACTGTAGTACTCAAGCACTCACTCTCATACAGAAAGAGTCACAGCACGACACGAGTAAGGTTTGCATATATACTGTAGTACTCAAGCACTCACTCTCATACAGAAAGAGTCACAGCACGACACGAGTAAGGTTTGCATATATACTGTAGTACTCAAGCACTCACTCTCATACAGAAAGAGTCAAAGCACCACATGAGTAAGGTTTGCATATATACTGTAGTACTCAAGCACTCACTCTCATACAGAAAGAGTCAAAGCACCACATGAGTAAGGTTTGCATATATACTGTAGTACTCAAGCACTCACTTTCATACAGAAAGAGTCACAGCACGACACGAGTAAGGTTTGCATATATACTGTAGTACTCAAGCACTCACTCTCATACAGAAGTTTACTGTAATTAAACTATGGAGGTTATGAAGGCAGTTTACAGTAGTAAACTTTTAGTAAAGAAACCACTACATTGTTGGCCTAATGCATAGGGTAGTAATGTACTGTACAGTAAGGTGTGTGTTTTTCATGAATAAAAACAGAACAATGTTTAAAGTGACACAAGAATGAACTTCTTGCACAGAGATGTGCTTGGATTTTGGCAATGGAAATAAGTGAGGTCTCAGCTTAATGAAATATACCATCAACATTAAGGGTTAGTCCATCTCCTCAGGCTTGGGTGCTACTTCAAACATAACATCATTTTACTGCTAGACATCTAGATGAATCATATGAAAAAGTGATTGCTCACTCATGTGGGGCAACGCAAACAAAAAATGAGTTTCTCTGTATCTTTTATTAACTCCCCCCCCCCCCACACTGGCAATATCTAGCAGTGAAGTAAATCAATCCACCAGGAGATTAGAGGCATTAAGGGGTAATCACCATGCTCTCAGGGTTAGTCACATGCAGAGAGATGTCTCTTTGTTAAGGGATCATAAAACAGGAGCATGACTTACAGCACCAGTAAACGTTAACTTTTATGAATGCAGTCAAACTGAAAAGTGAAGGTTGTGCAATATATGTATTTTATTTCTTCTAGTTCTTTTTTTATTTGTTTTTTACATACAAGAGTTTTAAAAACTCTTATCTGCCTTGTTTGTACCTGAGAAATGACACACTGTGTGCCCAGTGTATGCCTTTGTGATTTTTAATATTTTTTTGGTCAGCTGATGTTTTACTATTTATAAAAGTTTAAGAGATTTACTACAGTTTAAGAGATTTAAAAGTCTGAGTCAGAAGCAGATATTAAAACTGGAACCATAATAGATAATAAGCTTAATACAATAATATCAAATGAAAAATTGAAATAGCTTAGCAAAAAAAAAAAAACCTAAGAAGCTTATTGTATTGAGAAAGGTGCTGCCGTAACACTGCCTTGTCTCCCTGCCTCAGGTTGCTTGAAGCACTGCAGATATACCAGACTGCATAGAGTACAGTGCTGTAGACAACCCATGATGTGCAATTCTTACAGTGACTTATTCTGTGTACATGCAGGAGGGGATTTCGTAAACTTTGTTGAGAAGCTACAATCAAACCCTGATTGCTTCTGAATCACATACAGTAAGTATAGACTTGGCTTTAGCTTGAAATGACTCATATTTTCCACAGTGCTGCAAGTACTTTTTTATTTAATTTAGTAAAGCGATGCTATAATCATGCTCTGTAATTACACCTGTTTGGGATTTTCCCTTTACTCTGAAATAACATTTATGAAGCAGCAAGTTCACTGCGACGTAATACGTTGATGGTAAGTGAAAAACATTTGTATTTACTTTATTTTACACTGAGATACAGAACATAGATTGACAATTAATTTGTTACACATATATAAGAATTTCGCTCTTTGAAAGCAGGACCATCAAAGCCTGCCAGTGTAATAAGGATGGTGAACATTTATTGGCTCCAAACTCTCTCAGTAAAGTGAAAAGACCAACACAGCCCCTTGTAATGTAGTTACTCATTCACTGACACCGATTCATTTCAAGATAAAGCATTACACAGCATGTCGGCCGCAGCCTCTTTTATTGATCGTTCGCAAGGCCTTGAACTAGCACACACAGTGCATACGTCAGTGGCGGTTGAAAAGGAAGAGGGCAATTATCTCTATTATTTCTTGTCCTATCCATTTTATTTGTTGTTGTCAGACTATATAAATGATTATTGTGGTCATGTTGTGGTCATATAATGTGAGATTACAGGCCACTAGAACAGTATTTACTATAGGAATTTTACAGTAGTACTAAACTCTGCAAATCATTGTTAGAAATGCGAATGATGTAGAAAAAAAACACCTTACTTCTATACACACCAGGGTTAGAAAAGAATTTCTATCCTGCTAGGCCCAATTCGAAAAAATGTTTAGAGGAAATCAACCAGACTGCATTGTGTCGTCTTCTTCTTCTTCTTCTTGAGAGCATGTGCAGCTGTTCTGGTGGTAGTGGTCTATGTATGCAAGCAGTACATACATTACCCACATACATGGTGTGGAGAATGGGTCTGGCTCAGTAAGGTGTGAGGTAGCCAGAGGCATTGTTCCACTACACTCCACTCCCTACGAACTAACCTGTGGAGTTCACATCACTCACACTTCTCTGTGCAGTTCATGGGTCATTGTGCTTGTCAGAACATGGAACCTACTACCTTGGTTTTAAATCATTGCTGGCTGACAGCCATGACCTCTTTCTTTCCTTCCAGTAAGTTTTCATTCAAGGTTTGATTTGTCTGTCTGAAATCTTGATTACACCCCTGTGTGGCTTTTATTGACTACATTTAATCAGAGTCAAAATTATGTAACAATAATATTATTATAAATCTGTTTATAAACAAAATGGTTTGGAGTAAAGCACTTCAAGTCTCTAAAGAGAAATGAATGAACTGGTGTCACTGGGATCAACAACTATGATTCCCACACACAGACATGTTTTTTGTAAAGAAAAAAGCCAGCGCTGATGGGTTACTGTTATGAAGCTGACAACGCCTCCATCTGTATTCACGCAGCAAAAAGGTTAATTGAACTGTGCAGATAAATAAGAGTTTAAATTGGGTTTGCAGTGTCTCCCATCCCGTTGCTTAGACATGCGCTAGATCCATCTCTATCTGTACAGGAGATGCCTCCCGTGTTTTTGTTATGATAATGTCAACTTGAACTCTCCATTCATAGGCGCTCATGATTCACCATGCAGGGAAAACCATTGTGGTAAACAACTCAATCGGAGCATCTCTAAATCCCTGACACTAAAACAGTGGCTTCTTTACAATTTCCTGTGACAACAAGCATTTGGCACCTGCTTAGGTGCTTGTCCAGGTGCTTACTCGAATATGGATTGGGAAATTGGGTTGTTGTCAAGTGTAACCACAGCTGTGTCTTTATCAGCAATCGGTACAGGCATTTTACAAAACCTCAGGCTAGTGCTGGGCAGGAACATCAAGAGACATGGGCATGTTGCTTTATCTGCTTGCTTGTGCAGAACAGTAAGTGGTACAGCAATTGGGATGAAAACAGACAGGCACGGCTTTAATGTGGGAATTGTCAGGCAGTCGTACATGTGATTAAAACTTTTTCAGTGATTTAATATACCTTGTGGTGCAGGGGAACTGAAGGTTGACAGTATGAAGGAAAGATGCCATGTTTTATCTTGCTTTTGTATCTGATTACTGTGAATTTAAATACTAGTTATTTAGTTAATACCTGTGCACTTATACATAATTACAATGTTATTGTGCATAGTTACAGTGTACTTCATGTGTAAATCTGATCATTCTCTGGTAACACCTTACATTGTGTCTCTACTGTGTATTTAAATAGTAGTTACTTACTCAATACATGTGCACTTACACACAATTACAATGTTGTTATGCGTAGTTACAATGCATGGTATATGTAAGTACACAATAGTATCATAAAAAAGGTTATATTTAGAGTTAGGGTCAGGGTTAGGGTTAGGGTTAAGGTTAGGGTTAGGGTTAAGGACAGGGTTAAGGTTAAGGTTAGGGTTAGGGTTAGGGTTAGGGTTAGGGTTAGGGTTAGGGTTAAGGTTAGGGTTAGGGTTAGGGTTAGGGTTATAGTTAGGGTTAGGGTTAGGATTAATGTTAAGGTTAGAGTTACGGTTAGGAGTAGGGTTATAGTCAGGGTCAAGGTTAGGTTTATGGTTAGGGTTATTGTTAGGGTTAGTTTCAAAGTCAGGGATAGGGTTAATAGTTAGGGTTAGGGTTAGGGTTAGGATTGGTATAGGTTGAGAGTCTGAAACTTAATTTCCCTTGATTCTCCCTACACAGGAGTGGGGCTCCAGTGAAAGGTATATGCACTGACCATCTCACTTGTTTTGGATTTTAATCATATGTTGTTAAACTAATCTTTTTTGCTTTATTGGAGATTCCAAGCTGTGTTGCAGAAAGTGTGCCCTAACGGTGTCTGTACCTCCTTTTTGTGTTTGATGTTGTAAACGTGTTGTGAGATTCTGGTTCTAATGTTGTTCCCTGTTTCCCCTTTGTATAGTATTTTACATGTAGTACATTGTATTGTATAGATACAGTTATTGCTATCCTGTGTGAATGTTTGTGGAATGCTGTAGGTGATGTTTGTCATATAATTTTTAAGTATGGCTATTTTGTTTAAAGTATTGGGGTGTTCGTGTTGGTTCGGATTTAATGGAGGAAGTCTGCTGGATACTAGGCAGTACTTTATTACGATGAAACATACTGTACAACTGTAGGTGGTTTTTTAAGGAGAAGAGATTCTGTCACAGAGATATTTTGGAATGTTTTCAGGGTTTTTTTTAACTTTCAAAAAAAAAAATCCTTTGGGATTTTCCTTAAATTTTACTACCATATACTTACATAAAAATGAAAATCTAAATGCCATGGCAACTGCAAAGCGGTGTTGTGGGAAAGTGGCCAGGAAGAGACAAGGAGAGATGGGGATGCACTCAGTGACCCTGGATGAGGAACAGCAGCACAGTTTCGAAAGTTTATTTCAAACAAATACATGGCGTGTCAGGCAAGCTCCAGTAAAGGGCATCCCGGGATGAAATCTGCTTCTGAATTTGCCATGTCAGCTTCTCCGTTTACAGCAGACTATCCCATCCCACTATCTAAAAGAGAATCGTTTCAAAAGATTAGGAATTATTTTGTACCTGACAAAAGTGCAAGGCGTACTAAATAATATCAGCTTACTAAAAGATGTCATCATCTTTTCTTTTAAACGATTAGTTAGTTAGTATAAAGTAACCTATTTATAAACTAATAAAAACACTAGCTAAAACTGTTCAGCAAACATCAGTTCCCTATTGCTCCCTTCAAGCTTATCATATCGTTGAAAAGAGGTTACACTTGTTTAAAGGCACTTTTTAAAATGTTACTGTAGTAATGTTTAGTAAAGAGGTCAGGTTTAAATAGTTTATATGTTTTTTGTTAGTTTATAAATACATTATTATACATTAACACTAGCCCTGCCATAGCCGCTTTTTGAAGGGCTTTTTCAGTTCAGATTCAAATATCTCTGCGTGTGTGATTATCTCGTGCATGCCCATTCTTAAGTGTTACTAAATATTTGAATTAAATACCCATGCGGTGTTTCAGCTGCAGAATCAGAAAAATGAATAAGTTATAAGTACTTGCTTCTGCAACCGTCAGACCCATAGTTTATGAAATCAATACAATATAGCTGACAATTTAGTCCAGACTTTGAAATAAAATCAGTCATTGTGAAAGAGCGTATTACATACTCCTGTCGAGCACTGAAACACAAATGAAAGTCACTCTACACATGATATTATTATTATTATTATTATTATTATTATATTATTATTATTATTATTATTATTATTATTATTATTATTAGCATTTGTCACAAAATATACACATTGAATCCCAATACAGTGTCATATAGATATGCTATTTTTTTCTCGTCTGCCTGTCCTCTGAATAGAGTTACCACCAACAGCTCAAGCCATGCGAGCCCCCCTGCACTCCACTACACTCCTCAGACAGAACGACTGTGCCACCCTGAGTGTGTACAGGTGTAAAAAAAAAAAAAAAGTGTTTATTCTAAGCTCTCTACACAAGTCAGTGGCCATCAGGACTGATGCTAAACAAAAGCTAGAGACTGTTGCATTTTACAACACAGCAAAGTATGGCATGGATATACTGGCTCAAATGGCACCACTGTATTCTGTCAAAGGTGGCACTCACAGGTGGCCTGTGGCTGTTTTTTTACAATGTTTTGGACCTGGCTTTTGTTTTATACACGCAGTGCACTGGCAACACTATCATGGTAGAAATATTTTGATAAGAGACACGAAAGCCAGCTGGCAAATGCTTCTCAACCTTCAGCCAGCGCTGCGCCCACTGTCACACGGAATAAAAGACAATGCCAGGTTGCTAAATGCAAGAAAAACAGAACTTTTGATGTCTGCGCCCGTTGTGAAAAGGCAGTCTGTGGCAAAGGCACTGGTACAGTTCAAAAGCATGTTTTCTGCGTAGATTGTACTGAGAAAGCTGTAATAGAACCCTGAACAGACAGACAGAGTTTTGAAACTCTGTTTCACTCAAAGCGCTTTCAAGTTGCATAAGTTATATCAATTTTTTTGTTTTATGCTATTTTTATAACTAGTTATGTTTTGTAATTGTATACAAGAACATAAGGATATAAGAACATAAGAGAGTTTACAAACGAGTGGGGGCCATTCGGCCCATCTTGCTCGTTTGGTTGTTAGTAGTTTATTGATCCCAGAATCTCATCAAGCAGCTTCTTGAAGGATCCCAGGGTGTCAGCTTCAACAACATTACCGGGGAGTTGGTTCAAGATCCTCACAATTCTCTGTGTAAAAAAGTGCCTCCTATTTTCTGTTTTGAATGCCCCTTTGTCTAAACTCCATTTGTGACCCCTCGTCCTTGTTTCTTTTTTCAGGTCGAAAAAGTTCCTTGGGTCGACACTGTCACTACCTTTTAGAATTTTGAATGCTTGAATCAGATCACTGGGTAGTCTTTTTTGTTCAAGACTGAATAGATTCAATTCTTTTAGCCTGTCATGCCTTTTAAACATGGAATAATTCTGGTTGCTCTTCTTTTGACTCTTTCTAGAGCAGCAATATCCTTTTTGCAGCGTGGTGACCAGAGCTGAACACAATATTCAAGATGTGCATACAGCTTTCTAAACTTGTTTACACAGAAGTTTATTGCATAAAGTCTACTTTATTACAGTTTTTCATGTTTATGTATATGTGCTAGTTTTGAAACACATAAGTGTTTAAGAAGAACAAAAGTGAATTTTCAATGTAAATACGGAGTTTCTGCTCTGAAAATGTTATGTATGATGTTCATAAATAAAAATCTTAAGTTATCCTATTGTTTGTTTTTCATTTTCATATCGAAGCCGTTTTAAAATGGAGCCGCACGTTTTGCGGGTGTGGCGGTTGTATGTAGCACGAAATCTCAGCGGTTCTGGTGTTAAATATTAACACAAAATGAAAAACAGGTAACACTAGGGGTAGATGTACTACGATGGGCGAGTCACAAGGCAAACATACCGCAATTTGCATTATCGTTACGACAGTTTGCAAAGTGCACATTTTGTCGTATGTACTAACAAAATATGTTAATAAAGAGAACTGCAATATACTAATTTTCAGTATTATTTGTGTCATCTTAGCGAGATCTATAGCGGGAATTGAGTGACATTTTTTCAAATAAAATAGCAGCAGCTGAGTTGTGGTTTGCTGCATCAGATGGTGCCCAAAGGATTACGTCTACACATGCAAGGGTGCAAGAATCAAAATAACATTGTTTTTGTTAAATGTAAACATCATCTCTACACTGCATGCTATTCCATCTTCCTTGTACCTATTTTAATCCTGTTTATGGATATATATATATATATATTATAGGATATATATATATATATATATATATATATATATATATATATATATATATATATATATATATATATATATATATATATATATGAAAGGTAGTTTATTCCCATCAGAGTCTATAGTGGGGCACCAACCACCCCCAAAAAGCTTTTCATAATCATACAGTACCCTTTCGCTAAACCGGACATGTTTGTCCGACATGAGGAGGAATTACATATTCATTTAAGGCTAAAGCGCAAATAAGAAGTGCGGCTGCAAAGCATTTGTTAAAATGATACAAACAGCGTTGCATTTGTTGTGTACATTTCATGCTACACTTCCTTCTGGTTTGCATGTGGTTTGCAACAATTGCAACAGACGCAACACTTTAGTGCATCTCTAATTACTGTATATTTACATTGTAGTTACTTAGTAATTAGATGTGTACCTACACATAACTGCAATATTATTATGCACAGTAACAATGTATTTAACATGTAAATATTTTTGTACAATATAAGTAAGGACACAATATATGTAAATACACAATTGCATCAGAAAAGGGTTAGGTTTAGGGTTAGGTTTAGAGTTAGGGTTGGGGTATACATTAAGTATATTGTAACTATGCATAATAATTGTGTGTATGTACACTTGTATTTACTAAGTAACTGCTATGTAAATGAAAAGCACTTGTTAAAGTGTTAGTAAGCTATGTATTAAGAGTTAATCAACTAATAACGGGCCCCTTAAAATAAAGTGTGAACAAGACTTGATTGAAACACATGGGTACAATACAATCTATAAATATAACTACTGAACACTTCAAATATATATATTTCTCTAATATCAATGGCCTCAGTTCTATCACAAGGTTAAACCTGTACTGTACTGTATATCAATCTGAAGTATAAAATGTACTGTATATCAAGCTGAAGTATAAAATGTACTGTATATCAATCTGAAGTATAAAATGTACTGTATATCAAGCTGAAGTATAAAATGTCTTTTTTTTTTTTTTTTGGGAGCTGACTGTATTTTCGAGTCAAGATTGTAATTATTACAAAACATGAAAAGTCTAGCAGAGGCGATGTCTTTGCCAAAATTCACATGCACGCAATAAAATCAAGTGATCCAAGTTTATTGTTCCATTCTGGCCGTTTCAATTAATCATAAAGTCTGTATTTTTCCTTCAGGGTGTTTTCCTGGTGTGCTCATGCACAAGCATGTATTATATCTGCAAGGCAGATGCCACAGCTCAAGTACTGCATGTGGTGTACAACCTCTCTCTGCACAGCAAAAATCACATTCTGCCTTGATGCTGCAAGCAATGCTGTTTAAAACTGGTAATGCAAGGTTCCAGTCCACTTCCTTCTTTGAGGAACACAATGCAGCAATTTCCCAGCGTGTAAATAAACCAGGGGATATAACGAGGGCTGCCCTAGCCAGTGGCATTGCTCCACTGTGTTTTTATTTGAGGTTATTCTTCTGCCCTGATCCTCATTGATAAATGAGGAAGATACACTGTGCTGAAGATGAGGGCTAGTGATTTATTAAAAGTGATGAAGTGGTGTTTATTGGAGAGTTAAAGTCAGTAACACACCTAGGCTGAAAATGCTGGAACCAGAGAGTTTACTTAGGTTTGAGCCTGGTTTAATTCCTTTTTTGGGGTACTTCAGAATAAAGTACAATACTCTTGGCTGTCTCTTTGAGCCTAACTAGTACAATGACTGCATCAGTTTTGTCAAAGAATAGAAACCAACTAATATATTATCAAGCAATTCATCCCCTTTGAAATCTGCTAGACACAACTCTGAGACAAAAAAAACAAACGGTTTCCAACTGGTTTCCGCAAGAAAGTTAAAGGGCTTCTTCACAACAGACATATTCTCACAATATGCAGCATTTATTATTTTTCATGTTTGATAATTAATTTGTTAATGTTGGCCATATGTCTGTCTACTTTGCTCAGTCTGGACATTCCCACAGTCCCTCTCCGCCTCATCACCAAAGCATCTGAGTCACATATTTACAGCTGATCCAGTCTCTCTTGGCATTAGATTTGTCTTACTGGAATTGACATTCATCTGGCCCACACAAATCCCATAGATCCCAAAGACTGACTGGACACATTACTTTTAACACTGATGAAGATGTTCATTCCCTTATAGAAAAAAACATATTCTTAACATATGGTAGAAAAGTATGATCCTTATATTTTTTATGTATAGAGATTGGCCCCCTTTTTATATATTTAAAATATATGGGATATATTTTAAATATATTTTTGTCTGTAATCCATATATTTATTTTATATGTTGAAAATATATGGTGCACCATATATGTAATCCCGGAAAGCCTGTCCCTCCTGCAACAGTAAGCTATTATAGAGAAGTTCCTGTATTAAAACCATTCATTCGTCAAACATGAACAACAATGTCCAGATTTTAGCATTGTTTTGCCATGTAAATATCTTCACGTGAAACTCCAGAAACTTCATAACCAAGCCAGCCACTGTAATCCTTCCAATAACAGTTGGTTTTGGGTAACGCTGTAACAATAAAACAAAAAATACATCCCTTTGTTAAAATAAATGAAAGATTGCTTTGCCAGCTGTGTCTGGGCTGTGCGCTGTGTGCCAATGGCTGTACATTTCATAGAAATTAATACACTGAAATTCCAATTATAGCTATTTTGTTTTTGAACAATTAAGAACTATGGTTTGTATTCCTTGGCTGTTCTTTTGACCTGACTGTTGCTCTCCCTTTTCAAATCTATTCTAGCCATCCTCATTTACTGCAGCGATATCCTCCCTTTGTGTGGAAGATTCTATGCTGACAATAATATCCTTGTTTCTTTCCATGGTTACCCAAGTCTCCCACACACAATGCCATGCATATTATTCATTATTTATTAATTGCTTAAAAAAAAAATACAGTGATTCATGAATCGCAAATTTAAAAACAAATGCTGCTCAATTCTGAGAATTCGTAAAGGTTCACTGTTTTATTTAATCCCAGTATGTATTAATGTTCAGCCTCTTGGTTTGCTGACAAATCCTGAAACAAAAAATAAAACCAAATAAATCTTATACACGGAAAGCATAACCATTATATAAGCTGCAAGAGTCTCCCTACCCAGTGTTGGACTGGCATCAGTTGACTTTACCAGCAATGACCTATCGCTTCACATGTGAGAGTACTGCCTGCACAAAGGCACACACGATAGTAACTGGGCAGTAGCTGTCACTCAGCTGGTCTGTTACAGTGGCTTGCGAAAGTATTGACCCCTCTTGGCATTTTTGCAATTTTGTTGCCTGACAACCTGGAATTAAAATGGATTTTTATTTGGATTTCAAGTAATGGACATACACAAAATGGTCCAAATTGGTGAAGCGAAATGAAAAAAATAACTTGTTTCAAAAAATTCTAAAAAATAAATAACGGAAAAGTGGTGCGTGCATATGTATTCACCCCCTTTGCTATTAAGCCTCTAAATAAGATCTGGTGCAACCAATTACCTTCAGAAGTCACATAATTAGTTAAATAAAGTCCACCTGTGTGCAATCTAAGTGTCACATGATCTGTCACATTATTTCAGTATATATACACCTGTTCTGAAAGGCCTCAGAGTCTGCAACACCACTAAGCAAGGGGCACCACCAAGCAAGCGGCACCATGAAGACCAAGGAGCTCTCCAAACAGGTCAGGGACAAAGTTATGGAGAAGTACAGATCAGGGTTGGGTTATAAAAAAATATCCGAAACTTTGAACATCCCACAGAGCACCATTAAAGCCATTATTAAAAAATGGAAAGAATACGGCACCACAACAAACCTGGCAAGAGATGGCCGCCCACCAAAACACATAGACCAGGCAAGGAGGGCATTAATCACAGAGGCAACAAAGAGACCAAAGATAACCCTAAAAGAGCTGCAAAGCTCCACAGCGGAGATTGGAGTTAAGCCGTACACTCCACAGAGCTGGGCCAGAAAAAAGCCATTGCTTAAAGAAAAAAATAAGCAAACACGTTTGGTGTTCGTCAAAAGGCATGTGGGAGACTCCCCAAACATAAGGAAGAAGGTACGCTGGTCAGATGAGACTAAAATTGAGCTTTTTGGCCATCAAGGAAAAAGCTATGTCTGGCACAAACCCAACACCTCTTATCGCCCCGAGAACACCATCCCCACAGTGAAGCATGGTGGTGGCAGCATCATGCTGTGGGGATGGTTTTCATCGGCAGGGACTGGGAAACTGGTCAGAATTGAAGGAATGATGGATGGCGCTAAATACAGGGAAATTCTTGAGGGAAACCTGTTTCAGTCTTCCAGAGATTTGAGACTGGGATGGAGGTTCACCTTCCAGCAGGACAATGACCCTAAGCATACTGCTAAAGCAACACTCGAGTGGTTTAAGGGGAAACATTTAAATGTCTTGGAATGGCCTAGTCAAAGCCCAGACCTCAATCCAATTGAGAATCTGTGGTATGACTTAAAGATTGCTGTACACCAGCGGAACCCATCCAACTTGAAGGAGCTGGAGCAGTTTTCCCTGTGGCTAGATGTGCCAAGCTTATAGATACATACCCCAAGAGACTTACAGCTGTAATTGCTGCAAAAGGTGGCTCTACAAAGTATTGACTTGGGGGGGGGGGGGGTGGGGGGGTGAATACTTATGCACGCTCAAGTTTTCTGTTTTTTTTGTCTTATTTCTTGTTTGTTTCACAATAAAAAATATTTTGCATCTTCAAAGTGGTAGGCATGTTGTGTAAATCAAATGATACAAACCCCCAAAAAATCAATTTTAATTCCAGGTTGTAAGGCAACAAAATAGTAAAAATGCCAAGGGGGGTCAATACTTTCGCAAGCCACTGTAAGACATATTGTCGAATCGACACTTTGTAGCTCTCTCATTGCAACAACTTATAAACCAACTTTATGACGCATACTGAAAGCTAGCAACTTGCTGAAAGTCCCTTAAACCCCTATTTTCCCTGTCCAGACAGATTTTCCAGAAAGTGTGTCAGGAGTGCATGATTAATGAGGTTTGGCAAGGTGTCGTTGGGTTTCTCTCAGGACCTCTGTGTCTGCTTTATTACTGAGCTAATGTTAGGCAAATGTGTAGATACAAAAAAATGAATCCATTGTTGTTATACATTGTTGTATTGCAGAATGAGGACAGTATGCAGCAGAGGTCACAGGAATGCTGCTCCTGATGCAGCTTTAATGTCACTGGGCTCTGTTCTGATGTCACTGGGCTCTGTTCTGATGTCACTGGGCTCTGTTCTCATGTTACTGGGCTCTGTTCTCATGTTACTGGGCTCTGTTCTCATGTCACTGGGCTCTGTTCTCATGTTACTGGGCTCTGTTCTCATGTCACTGGGCTCTGTTCTCATGTCACTGGGCTCTGTTCTCATGTCACTGGGCTCTGTTCTCATGTCACTGGGCTCTGTTCTCATGTTACTGGGCTCTGTTCTCATGTCACTGGGCTCTGTTCTCATGTCACTGGGCTCTGTTCTCATGTTACTGGGCTCTGTTCTCATGTTACTGGGCTCTGTTCTCATGTCACTGGGCTCTGTTCTCATGTCACTGGGCTCTGTTCTCATGTTACTGGGCTCTGTTCTCATGTCACTGGGCTCTGCTCTCATGTCACTGGGCTCTGTTCTCATGTCACTGGGCTCTGTTCTCATGTCACATGGCTCTATATGAGACAGCCCAGGCTTGCTGCACATCCAGATGTGTGCGCTGACCTCAGCACTCAGGAAGTTCTGCTCAGCAGATGTTGCCCTTTGCAGTTTTTATTTGTGCGCAGGGTGAATGGCACCCAATATTAAAGTTTTTCCAGGCAACCCATGTTATTAAATAAGGACCTTGTCATCAC